>NC_029793.2:134058586-134060692 GCF_000816755.2 Arachis ipaensis | reverse complement strand
TCAAAGGTCATGGTGCCTATGGTACAAGGTATTAAGAACTTTCCAGGATCCTGTTTCTTCTGAGGCAATGTCAGTTGATCCAAATCACTCAGTTCATTGATGAGCAAGGGAGGTTTATCTTCCCAAGTCTCATTAAATAATTTGGCATTCAGCTTCATGATTGCACCAAGGTACTTAGCAACTTGCTCTTCAGTGACATCTTCATTCTCTTCAGAAGAAGAATACTCATCAGAGCTCATGAATGGCATAAGGAGGTTCAATGGAATCTCTATGGTCTTTAGATGAGCCTCAGATTCCTTTGGTTCCTCAGAGGAAAACTCCTTGTTGATCACTGGACGTCCCAGAAGGTCTTTCTCACTGGGATTCACGTCCTCTCCCTCCCTTGTAGGTTCGGCCATGATGGTTAAATCAATGGCCTTGCACTCTCTTTTTGGATTCTCTTATGTATTGCTTGGGAGAGTACTAGGAGGGATTTCAGTGTCTCTTTTACTCAGCTGGCCCACTTGTGCCTCCAAATTTCTAATGGATGACCTTGTTTCATTCATGAAACTTAGAGTGGCCTTAGATAGATCAGAGACTATGTTTGCTAAGCTAGATGGATCCTGCTCAGAACTCTCTGTCTTTTGCTGAGTGGATGATGAAAAAGGCTTGCTATTGCTAAACTTGTTTCTTCCACCATTGTTAAAGCCTTGTTGAGGCTTTTGTTGATCCTTCCATGAGAAATTTAGATGATTCCTCCATGAGGGATTATAGGTGTTTCCATAGGGTTCACCTATGTAATTCACCTCTGCTATTGCAGAGTTCTTAGGATCATAAGCTTTTTCTTCAGAAGATGCCTCTTTAGTACTGTTGGATGATTCCTTCAATCCATTCAGACTCTGAGAGATCATATTGACTTGCTGAGTCAATATTTTGTTCTGAGCCAATATGGCATTCAAAGTATCAATTTCAAGAACTCCCTTCCTCATAGGCATCCCATTATTCACAGGATTCCTTTCAGAAGTGTACATGAACTGGTTATTTGCAACCATGTCAATGAGTTCTTGAGCTTCTGCAGGCGTTTTCTTTAGTTGAATGGATCCACCTGCAGAATGGTCCAGTGACATCTTTGATAGCTCAGACAGACCATCATAGAATATATCCAGGATGGTCCATTCTAAAAGCATGTCAGAAGGATACTTTTTGGTCAGTTCCTTGTATCTCTCCCAAGCTTCATAGAGGGATTCACCTTCTTTCTGTTTGAAGGTTTGAACATACACTCTAAGCTTACTAAGCTTTTGAGGAGGAAAGAACTTGGCTAAGAAAACCGTGACCAGCTTATCCCAAGAGTTCAGGCTATCCTTAGGTTGAGAGTCCAACCATATTCTAGCTCTGTCTCTTACAGCAAATGGGAAAAGCATAAGCCTGTAGACCTCGGGATCAACCCCATTGGTCTTAACAGTATCACAGATCTACAAGAATTCAGTTAAGAACTGAAAAGGATCTTCAGATGGAAGTCTATGAAACTTGTAGTTTTGTTGCATCAGAGAAACTAATTGAGGTTTAAGCTCAAAGTTGTTTGCTCCAATGGCAGGAATTGAGATGCTTCTTCCATGTAAATTGGAATTTGGTGCAGTAAATTCACCAAGAATCTTCCTTGCATTGTTATTATTTTCGGTCATGTTTTCTTCTTTTTCAAAAATTTCTGTAAGATTTTCTCCAGAGAGTTGTGCTTTGGCTTCCCTTAGCTTCCTCTTTAGAGTCCTTTCAGGTTCAGGATCAGCTTCAACAAGAATGTTCTTATCCTTGTTCCTGCTTATATGAAAAAGAAGAAAATAGAAAAGAAAATATGGAATCCTCTATGTCACACTATAGAGATTCCTGTATGTGAGTAGAAGAGAAGAATAAAAGGAGGGGAAGAGAAAAACTCAAACACAGAGAGGAAGATGATGTTCGAATTTTGGGTGGAAGAGAAGTGTTAGTAAATGAATAAATAATTAGAAGGAGATGAGAGAGAGGGAATTTTGAAAATTAATTAAATTAAAAATAAAATTTAAAGTTAAATTTTGAAAATTAAAATTGAAATAAAATTAAATTAAAAATTAAAACAATTAGTTAAATAAAATA
>NC_029793.2:134048521-134058415 GCF_000816755.2 Arachis ipaensis | reverse complement strand
AGAGGCAAGTAACAAACTTTTAAAATTTTTGAATCAATCACATTAATTGTTAGCATTAACTTTGAAAATATGAAATAGAAAATAAGAAAAAGATTTTTGAAAATCAATTTGGAATTTTCGAAAATTTGAAAGAAAAATTGAAAAAGATTTGATTTTTGAAAAAGATAGAATTTTTAAATTCAAAATTTGATTTGACTCATAAGAAACAACTAGATTTTAAAAATTTTTGAAAAATTCAACTCAAATTTTTGAATTTTATGAGTGAAAAAGGGAAAGATATTTTTTTGATTTTTTGAATTTTTAATGATGAAAGAGAAAAACATCAAAAAGACTCAATGCATGAAAATTTTGGATCAAAACATGTGATGCATGCAAGAACACTATGAATGTTAAGATGAACACCAAGAACACTTTGAATGTCAAGATGAACATCAAGAACTTATTTTTGAAAAATTTTCAAGAAAAGAAAACATGCAAGACACCAAACTTAGAAATTTTTAATTTTTTAGACACTAACAAATTGAAAATGCATATGAAAAACAAGAAAAGACACAAAACAAGAAAATATGAAGATCAAACAAGAAGACTGGCTAAGAACGACTTGAAGATCATGAAGAATGCAATGCATGAAATTTTCAAAAATAATTTTTAGAAAATTAAAAAGATGCAATTGACACCAAACTTAAAACTTTACTCTAGACTCAAACAAGAAACACAAAATATTTTTGGTTTTATGATTTTATTAAATTTTTTTATTTTTCAAAAATTTATTTTAAGAAAAACGAAAACAAAGAAAAATTTTTGAAAACCAAATAAAAATTGAAACAAGAAGAAAATTACCTAATCTGAGCAACAAGATGAACCGTCAGTTGTCCAAACTCGAACAATCCCCGGCAACGGCGCCAAAACTTGATGCACAGAAATCGTGATCGTTCCTTCCTTGGTAATGGCGCTAAAAACTAATTACGCAAGTTCATAATCTTAGTTCTTTGTCACAACTTCGCACAACTAACTAGCAAGTGAACTAGGTCGTCCAAGTAATAAACCTTATGTGAGTAAGGGTCGATCCCACGGAGATTGTCGGCTTGAAGCAAGCTATGGTCACCTTGTAAATCTCAGTCAGGCGGATTCAAATGGTTATAGAGTTTTAATAATTAAAATATAAATAAAACATAAACTAGGATAGAGATACTTATGTAATTCATTGGTGAGAATTTCAGATAAACGTATAGAGATGCTTTCGTTCCTCTGAACCTCTGCTTTCCTGCTGTCTTCATCCAATCATTCCTACTCCTTTCCATGGCAAGCTTTATGTAGGGCATCACCGTTGTCAATGGCTACATCCCATCCTCTCTGTGAAAATGGTCCAATGCGCTGTCACTGCATGGCTAATCATCTGTCGGTTCTCGATCATACTGGAATAGGATTTACTATCCTTTTGCGTCTGTCACTACGCCCAGCACTCGTGAGTTTGAAGCTCGTCACAGCCATCCCTTCCCAGATCCTACTCGGAATACCACAGACAAGGTTTAGACTTTCCGGATCTCAGGAATGGCCATCCATGGGTTCTAACTTATACCACGAAGATTCTAATATCTCGGACTCGGTCCCCTGTATTAGATATCAAAGAGATACTCATTCTAGCTTGTTTACATGTAGAACGGAAGTGTTTGTCAGGCACGCGTTCATAAGTGAGAATGATGATGAGCGTCACATAATCATCACATTCATCATGTTCTTGGGTGCGAATGGATATCTTAGAGAAGGAATAAGTTGAATTGAATAGAAAAACAATAGTACTTTGTATTAATTCATGAGGAACAGCAGAGCTCCACACCTTAATCTATGGTGTGTAGAAACTCTACCGTTTGAAAATACATAAGTGATAATAGGGTAGAATGGCCGATGGCCACTTGGTGTGTGCTTGGGTTGAGCATTGAGCTTTACACGTGTACAGGCTTCTCTTGGAGTTGAACGCCAGTTTGTAACCTGTTTCTGGCGTTTAACTCCACTTTGCAACCTGTTTCTGGCGTTTAACTCCATAATGCAGCATGGAACTGGCGTTGAACGCCAGTTTGAATCATCTAAACTCGGGCAAAATATAGACTATTATATATTTCTGAAAAGCCCTGGATGTCTACTTTCCAACGCAATTGAGAGCGCGCCATTTGGAGTTCTGTAGCTCCAGAAAATCTATTTTGAGTGCAGAGAGGTCAGAATCCAACAACATCTGCAGTCCTTTTTCAGCCTGAATAAGATTTTTGCTCAGGTCCCTCAATTTCAGCCAGAAATTACCTGAAATCACAGAAAAACACACAAACTCATAGTAAAGTCCAGAAATGTGATTTTTATTTAAAAACTAATAAAAATATACTAAAAACTAACTAAATCATACTAAAAACTATGTAAAAACAATGCCAAAAAGCGTATAAATTATCCGCTCATCAAAGATTGAATCCCACCATCTTGGAAGTTGTCAAGAAAGAGGTGACCAGGCTACTTGAAGTAGATATCATTTATTCCATCTCAGACAGCGAATAGGTTAGTCCAGTACAAGTGGTGCCCAAGAAGTCTGGAGTCACAACAGTAAAGAATGAATATGGAGAACTTCTGACTACTAGAGTGCAGAATTCATGGAGAGTTTGCATTGATTATATACGTCTCAACCAAGCTACTCGCAAGGATCACTACCCCTTGCCATTTATTGATCAGATGCTTGATCGCCTGTCAGGTAAATTCCATTACTGCTTTTTAGATGGTTATACAGGCTATTTCCAAATTCATATAGCTCCTGAAGATCAGGAGAAGACTACTTTTACATGTCCCTTTGGAACGTATGCATATAAGAGGATGCCTTTTGGCTTATGTAATGCACCGGCTACTTTCCAAAGATGCATGATGAGTATCTTTTCAGATCTTATTGAGAACTGTATGGAAGTATTCATGGATGATTTTAGCGTTTATGGTGATTCCTTTAACCTTTGCTTGGATAGTTTAGCTAGAGTATTAGACAGGTGTGTTAGTTCAAACCTTGTATTGAATTTTGAAAAATGTCACTTTATGGTAAAACAAGGGATTGTTCTAGGACATGTTGTTTCTGGTACTGGTATTTCTGTAGATCCAGCAAAGGTAGATGTCATTTCTAGTTTACCTTACCCCTCCTCTGTGAGGGAAGTCTGTTCGTTCCTTGGCCATGCAGGTTTCTACAGGAGATTCGTTAAGGACTTCAGTAAGGTAGCATTACCTTTATCCAGACTGCTGCAGAAAGATATTGAGTTCGAGTTCAGTGAGGATTGCATGCAAGCGTTTGAGAAGCTGAAGATCGCCCTGACTCATGCTCCGATTGTGAGAGGACCAGATTGGAGCCAGCCTTTTGAGATTATGTGTGATGCCTCCTACCATGCGGTAGGAGCGGCGCTGGCTCAGCGTGAAGGTAAGGATCCTTTCGTAATTGCTTATGTGTCTAAGACCTTAGATGCTGCTCAGTCTAATTACACTACTACTGAAAAAGAGCTTCTGGCTATTGTTTTTGCTCTGGATAAATTCTGAGCCTATTTACTTGGTACTAAGGTAGTAGTGTACTCAGACCATGCAGCTCTAAAATATTTATTAGCTAAAAAAGAGTCTAAACTAAGGCTAATATGTTGGATACTACTGCTACAAGAATTTGATTTAGAAATTAAGGATAGGAGTGGTAACCAGAATTTAGTGGCAGACCACTTGAGTCGCCTTGAGCACATTAAGGATGACTCCACTCCTATTAATGATACTTTTCCATTTGATAGCTTGCATGCGGTATCTGAAATAGTTCCTTGGTATGCACCTGTAGCTAATTATCTAGTTAGCCATACTTTCCCTCCTAATTCTACTAAGCATCAAAGGGATAAGCTGAAAAGTGAGTCTAAATATTATATATGGGATGACCCATACTTATGGAGGTGTGGTGTTGACCAGGTAATTAGAAGGTGTGTGCCCCAATCAGAATTCCAGTCCATTTTAGAGGCCTGCCACTCTTCTGAGAGTGGAGGACATTTTGGCCCTCAAAGAATAGCTAGAAAAATCTTAGACTGTGGATTCTGGTGGCCTACTCTTTTTAAAGATGCTGCTACCTTTTGTAAATCTTGTTTCCCATACCAAAGGTTTGGTAATATATCCAAGAGGGATGAGATACCTCAACAGATTATGCTTTTCTGTGAAATTTTTTATGTTTGGGGCATTGACTTCATGGGTCCATTTCCAAACTCTAGTGGTTACCTTTATATACTGTTAGCTATAGATTATGTTTCTAAATGGGTGGAAGCATTTCCTACCCATACTGATGATGCTAACACTATTATTTCCTTTGTTAGAAACCATATTATTTGTCGCTTTGGATCACCACGAGCAATCGTGAGTGATCAAGGCACTCACTTTTGTAACAGGAGATTAACAGCATTACTGAAGAAGCATGAGATAGTTCACAAAGTAGCAACAGCATACCATCTCCAGACAAATGGGCAAGCAGAAGTATCTAATAGAGAAATAAAGCGCATTCTAGAGAAGATAGTAAAGCCTCATAGGAAGGACTGGAGTGCCAGGCTACAAGATGCACTCTTGGCATATCGAACAGCATACAAGACACCCATTGGGATGAGCCCCTTCTGCTTAGTGTACGGAAAGGTTGCCACTTTCCAGTGGAGGTGGAACACAAGGATTTCTGGGCTGTGAGGGAGTGCAACATGAATTTTGAAGAAGCTGGTGCTGAAAGGAAGCTGCAACTAACAGAATTAGAGAACCTTCGCCTAGAAGCATATGACAACTCTAGGCGATACAAAGAGAAGATGAAGACTGTCCATGACAAGCACATAAAAAGGAGAGAATTCAGACCAGGGGAGTTAGTTCTTCTTTATAACCCCAGACTGAGACTCATGCCAACAAATATGGAGTTGTAATGATCATCTAGCTTTTGGTCCTGCTTAGCTGCTTCTTCAAAAGGAAATCTATCTTCAACAAAAGTTACATTTGGAGTTGTAATGATCTTCCCTTGTTGAGTGAGACATTTGTACCCTTTCTGAGTTGTACCATACCCAACAAATATGCACGGTGATGATCAGAAGTCTAACTTGTGCTTGTTGAAGGGTCTTAGATGAGGAAAACATAGACACCCAAACACTCTTAGGTTCTCATAGGAAGGTCTCTTTCCAAACAGTTTCTCTATTGGTGACTGTCCTTGTAAGACTGGTGTAGGTAACATTGATTAACTTGGCTATTGTTGTGAACGCTTCCCCTCAAAATTTTGTAGGCATTGAAGCTCCAGCCAGCAATGTTAGCCCCATTTCAACCACATGCCTATGTTTCCTTTCTGCTAAGCTATTTTGCTGGTGTACATGCGGACTAGAAAACCTGTGACAAATTCCTCTTTCCTGCAATATCTTTGACAAACCAACATATTCAACCGCATTGTCACTTTAAACCATCTTTAATTTTGTGTTTAGTTGCAATTCAATCATTTGGTGAAAGTGATTAAAGACTGATTTAAGCTGAACTCAAGATTTAAAAAGATATATCCAAGTGAACTTTGAGAAAGCATCAATAAAATTCACAAAATACTAGTTTCTATTATTGTCAGATATGGGTGTTGGGACCCAAATATCTATGTATACAAGTTCTAATGGTTTTGTGTATATTGTTTGTGAAACAGGAAAGGGTAATTGATGCGATTTACCAATACAACAGGCTGGACATTCTAGTTTATTAGCTGTAAAAGAAAGATTACAAGTATTGAGGACTTTTGACATGACACTTTTGCTTGGGTGTCCCAATCTGGCATGCCAAAGAAGGAGATTATTCAAGCTTTTAAGAGAAGAAACATAGGTTGCTGGTGTGTGTGCAGTGGTGAACTTGACAAACTTATACAATCCCCTATCAACACTCCCTTGAAGAACCACTTCCTTGTTTTCTTGAGATTTAATGCAACATTTATTAGCATGAAATTCAAAGAAAACTTTGTTATCACAGCAGAATTTATGCACACACATCAAGTTCTTAGTAATCTCAGGTACATCCAACAATTTTCTCATCGAGAACAACCTAGAGCTCAAATCAAACTTAAAACACAAATTACCAACAAAATTGATTTGCAAATCTGTTCTATTGCCTATCACAACTTGCTCATCTCCTCCATACTCCTCCTTTTCCATCTGTTCATCATGTGTCATGTGATGCGTAGCACCTGAATCAGGGTACCAATTTGGATCCTGAATGGTTGCTGGAGTTGCCAGTACATTGCTATAATTGGCTGTGGGCTGAGATATCTGATTATTGTATCCTCCTTCATTGTACCCTGCATCATATTGATCCTCACCATACCTATATCAACACGTTTTTGCTGTGTGGCCTATTTTGTCAAACACTTGACATTGTGGCTTGTCAAATTGACTATAGCTTATTTCTTGATTGTAGCCTCTTGAATCCCCATAGTTTCTTGAGTCACTGTAATTTTCTCTTCCATACTACCCTCTTCCATAGCCAGAGGTAGGATGACTTTGTGTTGTTCTGCCTCCATTGTATTGTTCTTGCATCATTCTGCCACCTTCATATGAGCCTCTGCCTCCTCTGTACGGGCGGCCACCTCTGCCTCAAAAACCACCTCTAAATCCACCTCTTGACTGCTGATTTTGTCTAGGTTGAAAGTGCTGAGCTTAATTGGCTTGAACAAAGGTTTTTGGTCTCCGAAATCTTGCTAATATGCTTTCATGTGCTAAAAGTAAGGCTTCTAACTCTCCTACTGTTATGCCTTGGTATCTTGCTGTGGTTAGGACAGAGGTTATCAACGAGGAGTATTCTTCAGTCAAACCGTTCAAGCGCATTCACATGGTCACTTTCTTTTATAGTCTCTCCTACGGAAGCTAAAGCATCTATGGTTCATTTTATAGACAACACATAATCTGTAACAGAAGCACCAATTTGAATAGTGATCAGCTGGTTTTTCAGCTGCATTACCTTTTCCTTGATCTGAGGGGAGAAGTGATCTTCCAATCTCTTTCAAACTTGACATATATAGGTGCATCCAACCATTCTTGTTGTGAACGGTTTGCTCATTGAAGCTAACAACTATGACTTGAGGAGTGCATCTTGCCTCGTCCATTTCTAAAACTCAGGGTTCACTGTACCAGCTCCACCGTTCTCTGACACTAGAAACTGCAAGGGATTTCTTCTCCTGTAATGTGATTCAACATGTCATTTCCTTCAATTGTTGATTTTACTTGATCTTTCCACCGTAGATATTTTTCCTCATCCAATTTCATCGAGATTAGAGTTGCTGTAAATCCTTGTGCCATTATGACTGAGCTTCAATTGAGTCAGATTTGCCTTCTTGCATTTTCTTACGGAAGCAGTGACACCGTAGCTCTGATACCATGAAAGGTATAAAGAACCTAGGTTGAAGATTAAAGAACTAAAGAAGAAGAAGATTAGAGAGAAGAGAGAGGAAAGAAGGGAATGTAGAATATGTGATTGTGTATTATAAAAAGTGATCACTGTAGCAGTAAGAATTGCTAATTATAGTTGTAATTTAAGAACCGGTCACTAGAAGGTTCCAGCACTAACCAATTCTCTAAATGGCTTAACTAACTAGTGCAGCTAACTAACTTAATTGGACCACAGGGTTAACTAAAGCAGAGTTCACTGGTTACATTCTAACTAACTCAGCTGAATGCAGTTACTTAACCTTTAGGCACACCTATCATGTTGTATTAGATATTAACACGTATCAAATAACTGATTTAATTGAAAATTTTGATTTATTTTTTTAAGGATAGTTATTAATTTTTTTATTTAACCGAACCAATATCTTCAACGATGACGCCTTCCAACCCTTCGCGTGTCACTCTCTTCCAACCACGACGACACCGCGACCTCCGTTTCCCTCCCTGCTGTGACTTCCCTTTTGCGTCGCTACCGCGAAGCGGTGTCTTCCCTCCGAAATTCTTCTCGAGCGTCCCCATGGTCAATTGTACCTTGTGTGCCGCCGTGTCCTCCCCAACTGTTCTCTCTGCGTCACTGTTCCCTTCCGCATCCAATTCTGATCGTTACGTCACGACGCACACGGCTCCAAGCAACAACTCTCCCCGTGATGCGTGCGGCTCTCCATGCAGCACCTCTCGCCGCGACGCTGGACGCTCGACGTTGAACGCGTGTTGCCACCCACTCTTGATGACAGATCTTATAGCCACGCGTGCCAGACCGGTGGCCATGACGCCTCCACCGCAAACGCCACAACGCCACACGCATTTGGAGTAGAAGAAGGTCGGGGATCACGCCACGGCGACGCGCCACACACTATCAAATGAGGCTAGCCACTTGTCTGCCACCAACGACGCCGTGCTCCGCACAGAGGACAACGAGGAAGGGCACCGTTGTTGTTGGAGTCGTCGTCGTGTTCTTTTTGGTTTTGAATTATTTTGTGGGAGTCACTCAGTCAAAACGTTCTTTTTATAAAAAAATATTAATTTGGTCCGTTTAAAATTTTATTCATCAATTTTTCGGCCAAATCGATTTGTCCAATCTACTTATGATAGAAATAATATTATTTAATTGATTACATATGTTAAATTTTAATTATTATAAAATATATTTAAAAAAAAACGTTTTATCCATTTTTATCAAGTATCTCCCCTTTTTCTATTGGAAATACCAAAGTTCATATTGGTGAAAAGTTCAATTAAAAAAAAAAACTATAAAAACCTAATTAAAAATTTCACGCAAGTATAGGACCAAGTGTAATTAAACCTTTAAATAATCAACTATCCAACCACAAGTTGATTAGTGAAAGAGAAAGTATACATGGAACCGTACACGCAGTCACCCACAGACACAGTCGATACTGATACACACATATGGTCTGTTTCTTTATTTAAAAGTACTAGTTAGCGTAGACCAAATCATGCGGTTGCAATATCCATTGTTTTTCCATTGCTGCTGATGCTTGTTGTTGTCTTCAAGGTTGAAATGAAAGACCATGAACGGATGAGATGAATCTGACGACCGCCAACCGACGAAGCAGATGAAAACCCGAACTTGACCTTTTCCGGAAGCTTCGCCTTCAAATCAACAACATCAGCGATGGTATTAATATCGCCACTCTCATTGATCACAGCAACACTCAATGTCTTTGATGGAGAGTCATAGATCACAGTCACTTTCACCACCGACCCACTCACTCTTTTCCATTCCACAGTCTTGGACGAAACCAGAGTGTTTACATCGATTCCAACGTGTTGATAGGGTGGATCCTTGAACTCAGAGTTGGAGTAGGAATCAAATTCTACACCAACAAATTGACCGACGCCGTTAGAGCTTGCAACCCCTAAGGTGCCGCCAACTCCGCCGGACGGAATCTGCGTATCTTCCGGTGCGACGAAGAAAATAATACCGTCGGCCGCATTATAACCTTCCACATCCGTCAGCTGGAAAGAGAACGAGGTGACGAAGCTGGCAACATTGCCGGTGGCTTTGTCCCAAAGGCGCACCGGCGTGCTATACAGGACACGCCCGGCGCTATAGGAACTTTTGAGGTTGGTGAGTTGTACATTGCCGTCGGAATGAACGGTGGCGTCGCCTTGGAGATTTATTGCGGGGTTACCTTGGGCGAAAGAGTTGAAGTTGAAGGAAACTGTTTCAGTTTCGGATGCTGAGTTCACCTTCTTACTTGTTACTACAAGCAAGAGGAAGAAAGTAAGAAGAGCATAAAATGGTTTCATGGTGGGAGAGAGTTATTTGAGTGAGGATTTTCAATATTAAGTACTAGTGGTTTCGAATGGTTTTGATGATTGCCAGTGGGGGAAGTTCATGTATTTATACACCCACCAGAGGGAGAAAATGGCACCAAAATCAAACTAATCTTAATCTAAATAT
>NC_029793.2:134037303-134040349 GCF_000816755.2 Arachis ipaensis | reverse complement strand
GAATTAAATTTTAGGCTAAATAATTTAGGTATCGAGTAAAAAGAGGTATTTTGGCTGAAAATAGAAAAATTTAGTGTATTTACACATGGATAGACATGTCAGATGACAGACCCAGCACGTAGGGGGCATGTTACAGGCACCACGTGGGGGGCGTAGAAGCCACGTGGCGGAGACTGGTGGAAGAACCACGCAGCACGTGGGGGCGTGGTGAGTCAGCATGCCAGGGGGCGTACTGACACGTGACGAAGAGTGATTGGGTGAAGCTTCAAGCATGTGGGGGGCGTGCTAAGTCAACACGCCGGGGCGTGATGACACATAGCAAAACGTGATTGGCTGAGGCATGCAGTACGTGGGAGGCGTGTTGAATGCTCCGCTCTATATAAGACAAAGTTCGGTACCATTTTCATTTTGAATGAGAGTGTGCTTTGAGCGTTCTCTGAGTGTGTTGGTAGTGTAATGGAGAGTACCGCAAACTTGGTGGTATATCGCAATGGTGAGATAATACGGAATACTCATGAGGGAGTGAGGTTTGTGTGTCAGAATTCATTTTCGTTTGTAGTTCCATGCACCATTAGCTTTTATGGAGCTTCGGAACGGTCTCTGTCAAAGCATGGAAAACGGTATGTTAATGAGAGTGAGCAGAATTCTGTACCGGAATCCGGTTGTAGTTTTTGGTGGACTAATACAGTTTGATACGATGCCAATCACTGACGAAGCAAGTATGCAGAATATGTTTCAAATTCACCGGCAGACTCAAATGCGAAAGCCACAGATTGAGCTGTATGTTGAGTTTGAAACCGTAAAGGCAGAAGGGATACAAAATGATTTAGATTTAGAGGATGATAGACATGCAGTATACGAAGGAATGAATAGTGACAGCGAAGAGGACTTCAAAGCCACTTATGAAGCTGGCAACGAAGACAAGGATGGTGATGTGGAAGTTGAGATAGCAGCGAAGAATGTAGTGGTTCATCCCTCGAGAAGTCAACCGATGAATGTGCCACCTTTTATGCATGAGTTGGATCTCAACGCCATGCACGCACAGGAATTTTCGGAATATGCAAACATAGGTACGTGATGACTGAATAATAAGGTTTTGTTAATTTAAACTTTGGATTGATTAATGAACGATGATTTCTGCTTTTTGTAGGCGTTGTTGATCCTGAGGACGGAGAGTTCCGGATTGAAATGGAATACAGTTCTAGAAAGTCGGTCGTCACAGCCATTAGAAGTTACACTATCTTTAGAGGAGTTGACTACGATGTGTATGAGTCTGAGCCACAGACGTTCTATGCAAAATGCAAGATGTATGGACTTGGGTGCGTCTGGCTTATCCGAGCTAGTTTGATACGGAAAAAAAGTTGTTGGGAGATCCGCAGATATAACGGTAAGCACACGTGCACAATGGGAATGATTTCATAGGATCATTCAAAGTTGGACTCGGATATCGTTACTGAGGTTATAACGCTATTGGTCGAGACTGACCCGTCCATCAGGGTGAAATCTATAATAGCGGAAGTCCAGTCAAGGTTCAACTATACCATCAGTTGCCGAAAGGCTTGGTTGGCAAAGCAGAAGTCCATAGCGAAAGTTTTCGGTGGTTGTGAGGATTCTTACCAAGCCTTGCCATGGTGGCTCTCGGTCATGGTTCAGAAGATTCCTGGTTCAGTTGTCCAAATAGAAACACGATTACTGTACAACGGGAATGAAGAGGCGCACGGTGTAAAAATACTTCATCGCGTATTCTGGAGTTTCAATCCATGCATAAGGGAATTCAGGCATTGCAAGCCCCTAGTTCAGGTTGACAGCACACACCTATACGAAAAATACAAAGGTGCACTTTTGGTCACTATTGCACAAGATGGGAACCAGAACATTGTGCCTATCGCTTTTGCCTTGGTGGAAGGGGAGACAGCTGATGCATGGCACTTCTTTCTCAGGAATCTGCGAATGCATGTTGTTAGAAAAGACGGTGTGGGTATGATCTCAGACTGGCATGAGTCAATCCGGGCAGTAGTAAATTGTTTCAGAGGCGACTGGAAACCTCCAAGAGCGTGGTGGATGTTTTGTATAAGGCACATCGGCAGCAACTTCCCGAGGGCATTCAAAGTCCCTCACTTGCAAAAGCTTGTTATCAACATAGGGTATTCAAGAACAGTGGAGGAGTACAACATCAACTATAAGAGGTTGGAAGAGCGAGGCGAGGCATATGCCAGGTGATGCGATGCCATTGGACTTAGACATTGGGTATTGGCTTTCGACGAGGGACATCGATGGGGCCATATGACGATGAACCTTGTCGAGTGCATTAACTCAGTGTTGAAGGGTGCCCGTAATCTATCTGTGTTGGCGCTGGTCCGAGCAACATATTATAGGTTAAATGAACTTTTTACGCGGAAGAGTGCCGAGACTCATGAACGCAAGCGTGCTGGATTTACTTACTGGATCCGCTCGAAATCGCGAAGCATCGGTAGATACTTCGCGTGGGCATATTCGGTCGACTTATCCATAAATAGGGTCAACTCTAACAAACAGAAGATCTGACATCTGACGTATCTCCTAATGGACTCCTCAGTGTCCAATGGCTCTGCGTCTCTGATACGTTGAACAACTGATTTCTGGTTCACGATCAAATATTGCGATGCTCTGGCTTTGTAGGAAGTCTTTACTGCTATCTGTCCATCCACTCACAGACTCTCCATCAATGGGTAGGCCAAATATATGAGCGACATCTTTCAATGTCACTGTAACCTCACCCACCGAAAATACAAAGGTGTGAGTTTCAGGCTTCCACCTTTCAACAAACACAGCTAGCATGGGGTGAAATCCTCGTATCACCCCAATCCTAGAGACGTGGTAAAATCCCGTGGCGCGACCATTAGATTCCACGTCTGTGGCGGATCCAGTTTACGCACCAACAAATTCTTATTAGGCTACATCAAAAAAATATATTTGTTAGTTTAAATAAATAATAATACTTACAAACAATACATCAACATCAATATAAATAATATGGCAATTAATATTCACCTTTTTATTTTAATAT
>NC_029793.2:134035910-134036613 GCF_000816755.2 Arachis ipaensis | reverse complement strand
TAAATTTAATACTCCAAATAATTGATAATATACTTCTCAGGCGTCGAATAATTATGTACCATTTTTTTTTAATTACTACAAATTTTTTTTCAATAATTTTTTTTCCTTCTAAACCACTACTCACACTACACTACACACTCCTACTTTTTTTCAAACTACCACGTTACACTCTTTTTTAACACTCAAACACTTCTTTTTTTGCTCTCTTGGTTAAATACCTTCACCACACTCTTTGTTTGCTTCAATTCAATGGAGGAGAGGGGAAGAAGACTAAATTTATAAAGGATGTTAGTGTTAGGGTGCTGGTTACCGGGATGGGGGTGTTCCCTGCATGCAAGCAAGCCTGCAATACGCCTCCCGCGTGATGCTGCTGCAGCCTTGGAACCTAGCAACAACCTGCACTGTTTCACGGGTTCCACAGCAACACGCCTCCTGCGTGTTGACTGTGCTCTATCTCATTGCCACATCAACACGCTCCCTCCGTGTTGACTGTGCTCTGTTTTGTCGCCACATCAACACGCCCCTGCGTGTTGACTGTGCTTACGCCTCCGACGTGTTGACGGAGAGCTGTCACACTTTCAGGCACCACGTCCCCGGCGTATTGTATCTGACACCACCCTCCAGCAAAACACCTCCATCACCCATATTCGACCAATACACCAACAAGAATTTTATAAAAAAAATAATTTCTGTAAATTATATA
>NC_029793.2:134025190-134035579 GCF_000816755.2 Arachis ipaensis | reverse complement strand
ACTTGTGCTATTAAAATACATGTTAGTTAAATCTTTTTTATTATATATTCTTTTTCTTTAATTATTTATTTGCGATCATAAATTAATGCAGAAAAAATTACTCTTTCTTCATAGCGTATATGCGAATTTTTCTTAAAACAAAAAAAGAAAAATGGTAGGAAAAAAATTCTATTTAGAAAGGGATAACAATAAAATAGTATTGGATCTAAATGGATTTTTTCGTCAAAAGGAATCCTAATGACACTGTTCTTAGATATAAAGCAAGATTGGTGGCATAGATACAATCATCAAATTGAAGGAGTGGATTTTTATGAGGTCTTCCGTCCACTGATTAAAATAGCTTTTATTAGAGTAATTTTAACCTTAGCTATTTTTTCTAATTGGCCTATATATCAGTATGATTTTAACAATGCATTTTTGAATGAAAAATTAAACAAAACTATTTACCTTAAACAACCACCAGTCTTTGTGAATGACAATCCTCAAGTATGCAAATTAAATAAAGCTATATACAGTCTTTGCCAAGCACTTCAAGCTTGGTACATTACTTTATCATCAATCCTTGCACAATTTGGTTTTAAGAGTACTCGATCTAACCCCTATCTTTTTGTTCATCATTCATTGTCTTCTATATATATTTTTATGTATGTAGATGATGTTTTGGTTACAGGCAATGATCAAAAGCTAATAGCTCAGCTCATGCAAAAACTCAACAGTGTTTTCTCTCTAAAAAATCTACGAATATTCAACTACTTCTTGGATATTGAAGCAGTAAAGTTTTTCTTAGGAGCTTACCATCTATCCCAAAGCAAATACATCAAAGATCTCTTAGTGAGAGCAGAAATGAGTAATGCCAAACCTGCCCCAACATCAATGATCACATCAGAGAAGCTTTTTAATCATGGATATGAAGCATATGAAAATCCAACTCATTACCGTTCCATAATGGTTGCATTGTAATATTGCACTCTACCAAGACCTGAAATTGCTTTCTCAGTTAACAAACTGAGCTAATTCATGCAAACACCTCTGCTAGCTCATTGAAAATCAATGAAGCGTGTTTTTCGATATCTAGCTGGGACATTGGATCGGATCAAGGAATTATCTTTCATCCATGCACGGACTTAATAAGAATTTTCTCCTTTGCAGATGTGATTGGGCGTGAGACATTGATCACCGTAGCTTAACTTCTGGATATTATGTAGGGAGATAAAAAATACAGTCAGAACTTGTTTTATTTAGCATTCATTAATTATCGCAACAATTAATAAATATTAAATAAGATAAATTATGACTGTTTTATACTAATTTTTTTAGTTACCAAATATTTTCGTATGTATATTTAGGATCGAAAATTGTGTCTTGGACAAGTAGAAAACAGCATCGTGTCAGCCACTCTAGTGCAGAGGCAGAATTTTGCGCCCTGACTGATTAACTACTAAGATCAGATGGCTCAAAAATCTTCTAGTCAAATTGCATTTTAACCTCTCTGAAATTCCAACAATCTATTGTGATAAATCGTGCAGTTAATCTCTCAGCAAACCCAATTCTACGAACATTTTGAGATAAATATTCGCTTTGTTCGAAACTTAGTCACTCAACATAAATTTAATATTGTTCATATTCTTGGAGTAGACCAAGTTGCAGACATATATACTAAACTATTCTCTCTACTAATATTCTCTAAGTTTAAATCCAAAATCAAAGTGTTAGTCGAAATAATTATCTTCGAAAGATTAAGTTGATTCGAAACGTTAGTGAAGGGTCAAGAAGGAAGTAGAGTTCGAAATGACGCACGTGCAGGCATTAAATAGAAGTTACTTGACACAGATTCGACTTAGATACCTTGTTAAATCGAACAAGCATTCGAATGAGAAATCGAATAGTTGTTCGAATAGAGAATCGAGCGATTATGTAAGTAGAGAAGTTGAAGGCTTTCTCTAAATGAGGAGTTTATAGGTAACGTCTATGGGCAAAAAAGTGGAACAGCTACCTAAGAATTTGCATACAAGGCAGCGTCGTGTAATTAATGGTCGGTTACAGATATGGGTTATAAATATTAGTAAGTTTTAGGAAATAAGGGTTGGAACTTTTCTTCAGAAATACACTCAAGCATACTCACATCCCCAGAAAATTTCTGAGTCTACATTCGAGTTTGATTTTTGTATGGTTCCTTCCATTGTCTCTAATTTTCCATTTACAATTCCTGCAAACTTTACTTTTTCTTGTCAGATTTATCTTCAAAGCATTCTTTAATTTTATTGTCAGATTTACATTCAAAGTTTTCCTTACTTATTTGCCCAATTTACATTTCAGTACCATTAAGTTTTCTGTCAAAAGCCCTTTGATCAAATCGAAGGCATTTTAATCGTTTTCTTTATAATTCGGCACAAGTCATTTCGATTTCAGTCAAGTTTATTTTTCAAACCTTTTTCTTTTACACTTCTTTTATCCTTCTTGCACTTTTCGAACTTATTTCTTATTTTAATACTCGTCTAATTCGAGCACATTTGATGCACTTATAGAACTGGTACCCGCAAAAGAGGAGTATGTTTCGCTATCAGACCATTAGAATCAAACCACCATTGATTTGTTTAAAATTGACAAAACAAATTGGCACGCCCAGTGGGACAGTTTTAAACTGAAGTGTGTCAAAAGATTAATTTTTTGGTGTCATTTGGTGTATGCAATTGAGAAGTGGAAGGATCCTTCACATGGCTGATGAAGTGTTAAATGTGAATGGTGGTTGTCCACCAATGACAGTATACCAGTAACTATGCAATCTTCGGACGTTACTTCACATTCGGAAAGTTTTGGATGTAAATGAAAGCATAGTGGTTACTAGTGTTTAAACTGGAAGTGTTGGACGTAATATTCATCCACGTGGTAATTTACCACCAGTCCAACCTCCATTAACCACTAGACGGCCTCCTTATGGCCTTCCTCCTGGTTATACTCCACCAGTGAATGGTTTTGTTCCTCCTGTTCGCTTTGGGAGTGTAAGTGGAGTAAATAATTCTCAAAACTCACAACAACATTCTGAGTTCTCTCGTGATTATAATGTGGGCTCTACATCGAATACTTCTAATTCCATTTCGGTATTTCAACAATATGTAGAGGAAAGTCATCATAATTTAGTCAACTTATTGACTCAACAAATGACTACAATTCTAAATTTTATGATGACTGATCACGAATCGAAATTCGAACGTCTTGCTAGACAAGTCGAACGGATTGCTCGAATCGTTGATTATGATGAAGGTGAAAGGCATGAGACCATGGGGAATAATGAAGGATTTGAAAATATATTTCAAAATGAAAACAATGTTTTAAATAGAGAAAATCCTCAGATAATTTCCCGTGGTCAAAATGCAGATGATGTTCTAGCCCGATTACGTGCTAATCATGGTGGTGAACGTTATCAAGTCACAAGGATTCTAGAGGAAGTGCTCAATCGAGTTGGTTTTATGAACCGACCTCATTTTGTGTCTGCTTTCCCTCAAGTTGTTCAAATGGCTGAAGTGCCAAGAGGGGTAAAAAATTCAAAGATAATCACAAAATTTGCAGGGAAAATTGGAGAGTCAACCACTGAACATGTCGCTCAATATTTGGTCGAGATTGGGAATTTAGTTAATGATGAGAATTTGAAAATGAAGTTTTTTCCTTCTTCGTTAATGAAGAATATGTTTACTTGGTTTTCAAATCATAGACCAAATTTGATAACAACATGGAATCAGTTGGAAACTACTTTTCATGCTCAGTTTTACCAAGGAAAATTGAATGTAGCAGTTACTGATCTAGTTGCTTTGAAACGGGAAGATGGTGAAACCATTGATGACGATATGATACGTTTCAAAAATACTAGAAGTAGATGTTACGTGTCATTACCCGAAAGTGAAGTGGTAAAAATAGCAGTTATGGAGTTAGGATTTTATATGTGTCGAAAGCTACTTAATGTGCATATCCCTGACTTAGCCCATTTGGCTGAAAGGGTTCGTCAAGTCAAACTTATGAAAAAAGAAAAGGTGAAATATAGAAATGAACAGAAGTTAAAAAGTAAACCTTTTACTCGAAAGGAGAAGGTTGCTTATGTGACCATGGAGTCCTCAGAGGAGGAATTCGATCTCGAAGCAGAGGTTGATTTGGTTGAACTTAAGAAGGGTCCTCCATATGTTTGCTCCTTACTTAAAAAGCTCCCTAGTAATGAAAAGTCGAATGATTCAAAACTAAAGAGTGGGAAAAAATATAGTTTTAATATTTCGAAATCTTATCAGATTTTCAATGTGTTGCTTAAAGATAAACAATTAATTCTGCCTGAGGGTTGATAAACCCCATTTTTAGGGTTTATCTTATAGTGATTTTAGGGGATTTTATGACCTTTTACCCACATTTATTCAATGAAATAGCATGGTTTTGTGATTGTCTCCTAATTTGTACTTGAGTGTGAAAACATACTTTTTAGGCCCTTAATTGCCAATTTTGACTCATCTTTGATTCCACTAGATGCCTTGATATGTTTGTTAGTGATTTCAGGTTGATAAGGCTAGGGATGGATCAAAGGGATGTAGAGAAAAGCATGAAAAGTGGAGAAATCATGGAAAAGCAAGGATTTGGGATGAGATCAACAACGCGCACGCGCATCAGACGCGCACGTGTGGATTGTAAGGTCGCATGGCGACGCGTACGCGTACGTGAGGCGTACGCGTGGATAGTAATTTGTCAAGCGACGCGCACGTGTGACGTACGCGTACGCGTCGGTGCTCGCACGTGACTCACTTAAAGGCAATCCGCTGGGGGCGATTTCTGGGCTTCTCAGGCCTAAATCCAACTCATTTTTGATACTATTTAACCCATAGAATGAAGAGGGATCACACATTAAGTCTAGACACACTAGTTTCGTTTTTAGTTTAGTTTTGGAGGGAAAGTTAGTTTCGCTTCTCTCTTCTCTCTAGAATTAGGATTAGGTTAGATCTAGATTAGAATTTCTTAGATCTAGGTTAATTTCATGCTTAGATTTACTTTTCCTTTTGTAATTCTTCTTCTTCTACATCTCCTCTCTCTAGTTTAGCATTTAATTCTTGTAATTCTCTACTTTTATGTTGATGCACTTTGTTTCTTCTATTTCTCTTTTAATGCAATTTATGATTCATGTTCCTTTATTGTTGAATTGCTTAATTCATTTTACTTTTCTTTTATGCCTTCCATGTGTTTGATGAAATGCTTGGTTGGATTTTAGTATAGCTTTTTCCCCTCTTGGCCTAGGTAGAGTAATTAGTGACTCTTGAGTTGTCTAATTCCTTTGTTGATTGATAATTAGAAGTTGCTAATTGACTTGAATGCCACCAAAGCTAGTCTTTCATTATGATTAGGATAGGACTTGTGGAATCCACTTAACTAAGTGGGAGCAATGGACAATTGTGGTCACAATTGAGAAGGATAACTAGGATAGGACTTCCAATTCTCATACCTTGCCAAGAGCTTTGTTAGTTGTTAGTTTATTTCCTTTGCCATTTATACTTGTCTATTATCTCAAAAACCCCAAACATACTTCATAGCCAATAATAAGAATACTTTATTGCAATTCCTAGGGAGAACGACCCGAGGTCTAAATACCCCAGTTTATAAAATTAGGGGTTTGTACCTGTGACAAACAATCTTTTGTATGAAAGGATTATTTGTTGGTTTAGAAACTATACTTGCAACGAGATTTCATTTGTGAAATTCTAAACCGTCAAAAATCCACTCATCAAAATAGCGCCGTTGCCGGGGAATTGCAATGGTGTTATGTTATTGGTTATTGTATATATGTGAATATTGTGAATAGCTTGATTTTTGGATTTCTTGTTAGTTTTTGCTAGTTTTAGGACTTTGTTTCATTATTTCTTATTAGCTTTTGTTTCTTATTTTCTCTTTTCATTATGAATTCTCACTTTGGCTATGATTTTGGTTCTAACTATGTTGTAGGAAATGGAAGCTTCAATGAAGATGTGCATCAAGGATGGAACAATCAAAGGTGGCAGGAACCTTATGTATATGATCAATCTTCATGGCAACAACCCCCACCAATACACTATGAACAAGAGCCATTCTATGATGCATACTAATCAAATGGCTATGGTTAATCTCCTTGTGACTTTCAAGAACCACCGCCATATGCTTATAAGCCATACCCTCAACATAACCCTCAACCATACTCACAAGCCCCTTTTCACCAACCACCTTCGTATGACCCTACTCCGTACACACCATACCAACCAATTTTTGAGCCATATGAGCCACATATAGAGCCACCACCATTCCAACCTCAATACTTCCAAGAACCACCTCTTCCATACTATGACCAAGATGAGCCACCTCCAATGTACACGAATTTTCAACCTCAAGATAAATTCTATCTTCCACCACAACCCTCCATGAAAGAATATCAATGTTCATCTCTCAAGGAAACCATGGATAGGCTTCAAGCAACCGTCCGTCAAAAGTTAGATGCATGGGACTCATACCGTATGTCCATGGATGATTGTGGAAGAGCAACCGAAGGGGTAGTTGATGAGCAGATAATTTATACGCTTTTTGGCATTGTTTTTAGTATGTTTTTAGTAGAATCTGGTTACTTTTAGGGATGTTTTCATTAGTTTTTATGTTAAATTTACATTTCTGGAATTTACTATGAGTTTGTGTATTTTTCTGTGATTTCAGGTATTTTTTGGCTGAAATTGAGGGACTTGAGCAAAAATCAGATTCAAAGGTTGAAGAAGGACTGCTGATGCTGTTGGATTCTGACCTCCCTGCACTCAAAATGGATTTTCTAGAGCTACAGAACTCAAAATGGCGCGCTTCCAGATGCGTTGGAAAGTAGACATCTAGGGCTTTCCAGAAATATATAATAGTCCATACTTTGACCAAGTTTAGAGGACGCAAACTGGCGTTCAACGCCAGCTCTCTGCCCAATTCTGGCGTCCAGCGCCAGAAAAGGATCCAAAACCAGAGTTGAACGCCCAAACTAGCACAAAAGCTGGCGTTCAACTCCAAGAAGGACCTCTACACGTGCAACACTCAAGCTCAGCCCAAGCACACACAAAGTGGGCCCCGGAAGTGGATTTATGCATCAATTACTTACTTCTGTAAACCCTAGTAGCTAGTTTATTATAAATAGGACCTTTTACTATTGTATTAGACATCTTTGGAATCATTCTTCAAACTTGCGATTGCTGGGCGTAGTGACAGAACGCAAAAGGATAGTAAATCCTATTCCAGCATGATTGAGAACTGACAGATGAATAGCCGTACCGTGACAGGGTGCGTTGACCATTTTCACTGAGAGGATATGATGTAAACCGTTGACAAGGGTGATGCCTCCAGACGATTAGCCATGCCGTGACAGGGCATTTGGATCATTTTCCCGAGAGAAGACCGAAAGTAGCCATTGACAATGGTGATGCATTACATAAAGCCAGCCATAGAAAGGAGTAAGACTGATTGGATGAAGACAGCAGGAAAGCAGAGGTTCAGAGGAACGAATGCATCTCCATACGCTTATCTGAAATTCTCACCAAGGATTTACATAAGTATTTCTATCCTTCTTTTATTATTTAATTTCGAAAACTCCACAACCATTTTATATCCGCCTGACTGAGATTTACAAGGTGACCATAGCTTGCTTCATACCAACAATCTCCGTGGGATTCGACCCTTACTCACGCAAGGTATTACTTGGACGACCCAGTGCACTTGCTGGTCAGTTACACGGAATTGTGAACCAGGGTATTGGCACCATGTTTTTGGAGCCATTGCCAGGGAAAGAAAGAGTGATGAATTCTACATGACTAAAGTGTAATCACGATTCCGCGTACCAAGTTTTTGGCGCCGTTGCCGGGGATTGTTCGAGTTTGGACAACTGACGGTTCATCTTGTTGCTCAGATTAGGTAATTTTCTTTTTGTTTTCTTTTCAAAAATTTTTCAAAAATCTTTCAAAATTTTCTCACCTGTTTTCAAAAAAAAAAAAAAAACTAAAAATAATGTTTTCAAAAATAAATTATTCTATGGCTTCAAAATTTTTAAGAATGAATTCTAGTGTTTCATGAAGCATGTTGAAGCCTATCTGGCTGTAAAGCCATACCCAAACTGCTTTGGGATTGGCCTTCAACTAATCACCTCAGTGGAGCCATGCCCAATCCTTCTGGATAGGGTATGTCAGGCATGTCATGTCTGAGTTACATACTAAAGCTTGGCTGGCTATTAAGCCATGCCTGACCCTTTGATTGGAGCTTTAGAGCATAAGATTCCTGGAATTCATATTAAAAATTTTGGAATCCTTATTTTTGTTTTTCAAATAATTTTCGAAAAAAAAAATACAAAAAATTATAAAATCATAAAAATCAAAAATATTTTCATGTTTATTGTTTGAGTCTTGAGTCATGTTATAAGTTTGGTGTCAATTGCATGTGCATCTTGCAGTTTTTCGAAAATTTCATGCATTCATAGTGTTCTTCATGATCTTCAAGATGTTCTTGGTAAGTCTTCTTGTTTGATCTTTGCATTTGCATGTTTTGTGTCTTTTCTTATTTTTCATATGCATTTTTGAATTCTTAGTGTCTAAGCATTAAAGAATTCTAAGTTTGGTGTCTTGCATGTTTTCTTTGCATTAAAATTTTTTTTTTTCAAAAATGTGTTCTTGGTGTTCATCTTGACATTCAAAGTGTTCTTGGTGTTCATCTTGACATTCATAGCATTCTTGCATGCATTCATTGTTTTAATCTAAAAATTTCATGCATTGCATCATTTTTCTTGTTTTTCTCTCTCATCATTAAAAAAATTCAAAAAAATCAAAAAAAAAAAAATATCTTTCCCTTTTTCTCCCATCAAATTCGAAAATTTGGATTGACTTTTTCAAAAAAATTTTTAAAATCAAGTTGTTTCTTATGAAGTCAAATCAAATTTTCAATTTGAAAATCTTATCTTTTTCAAAATCTTTTTCAAAAATCAAATCTTTTTCAAATTTCATAGTTATTTTCGAAAATTCCAAAAATATTTTTCAAAAATCTTTTTCTTATTTTTATCACAAATTTTCGAAAATAACAATAACAATTAATGTTTTGATTCAAAAATTTCAAGTTTGTTACTTGCTTGTTAAGAAAGATTCAAACTTTAAGTTCTAGAATCATATCTTGTAATTTCTTGTGAATCAAGTCATTAATTGTGATTTTAAAAATCAAATCTTTTTCAAAAAACTAATTTCTATCATATCTTTTCAAAAATATCCTCTTATCTTACCTTTTTCAAAAAATTGATTTCAAAATATCTTTTCTAACTTCCTAACTTCTTATCTTTTCAAAATTGATTTTCAAAATTTGTTTCAACTAACTAACTAACTTTTTGTTTGTTTCTTAACTTTTTCAAAACTACCTAACTAACTATCTCTCTCTCATTTTCGAAAATATCTTCCCTCTTTTTCAAAATTTCTTTTTAATTAACTGATTATTTTTATTTTTAAAATATTATTTTCAAAAATTACTAACCTTTTTCAAAAACCATTTTCGAAAATCACTAACCCTTTTTCAAAAATTATTTTCGAAAATTCTCCCTCTCCCATCTTATTCTATTTATTTATTCATCTACTAACATCTCATCTCACATCTCTGCTCTCCTCACAGTTGTGTTTCTTCCATTACATTACATTCTTTGTCTCCCTCTTTTCTTCCACCCACAAAGGGATCCCTATACTGTGGTATAAAGGATCTCTATTATTATTATTTTTCTGTGCCCTCTTCTTTGTCATATGAGTAGGAGCAAGGACAAGAATATTCTTGTTGAAGCAGATCCGGAACCTGAAAGGACCCTGAAGAGAAAATTAAGAGAAGCTAAATTACAACAAACCAGCAAGCACCTGTCAGAAATTTTCGAACAGGAAGAGGAGATGGCAGCCAAAAATAATAATAATGCAAGGAGGATGCTTGGTGACTTTACTGCACCTAATTCCAAATTACATGGAAGAAGCATCTCCATTCCTGCCATTGGAGCAAACAATTTTGAGCTGAAACCTCAACTAGTTTCTCTGATGCAGCAGAACTGCAAGTTTCATGGACTTCCATATGAAGATCCTTTTCAGTTCTTAAATGAATTCTTGCAGATCTGTGATACTGTTAAGACTAATAGAGTAGATCCTGAAGTCTACAGGCTCATGCTTTTCCCTTTTGCTGTAAGAGACAGAGCTAGAATATGGTTGGACTCTCAACCCAAAGACAGCCTGAACTCTTGGGATAAGCTGATCACGGCTTTCTTAGCTAAGTTCTTTCCTCCTCAAAAGCTGAGCAAGCTTAGAGCGGATGTTCAAACCTTCAGACAGAAAGAAGGTGAATCCCTCTATGAAGCTTGGGAAAGATACAAAC
>NC_029793.2:134007356-134025140 GCF_000816755.2 Arachis ipaensis | reverse complement strand
CTTTACATCCCTGCTGATTTCATAGTCCTGGATACTGGAAAGGAAGAGGATGACTCCATCATCCTAGGAAGACCTTTCCTAGCCATAGCAAGAGCTGTGATTGATGTGGACAGAGGAGAATTAATCCTTCAACTGAATGAGGACAACCTTGTGTTTACAACTCAAGGATCTCTCTATGCATCCATGGAGAGGAAGCAGAAAAAGCTTCTTTCAAAGCAGAGTCAAACAAAGCCCCCACAGTCAAACTCTAAGTTTGGTGTTGGAGAGTCTCAACAATGCTCTGAACATCTGTGAGGCTCCATGAGAGCCCACTGTCAAGCTACTGACATTAAAGAAGCGCTTGTTGGGAGGCAACCCAATTTTTATTTATCTAACTATATTTTTCTTAGTTATATGTCTTTATAGGTTCATGATCATGTGGAGTCACAAAATAAACAAAAAATTTAAAAACGGAATCAAAAACAGCAGAAGAAAAATCACACCCTGGAGGAACATCTGCCTGGCGTTCAACGCCAGAACAGAGCATGGTTCTGGCACTGAACGCCCAAAATGGGCAGCATCTGGGCGCTGAACGCCCAGAACAAGCATGGTTCTGGCGTTCAACGCCAGAAATGGCAGCAAATGGGCGTTGAACGCCCAAAATGGGCACCATCCTGGCGCTGAACGCCCAGAGTTGTGTGCAAAGGCATTTTACATGCCCAATTTGGTGCAAGGTTGTAAATCCTTGAACACCTAAGGATCTGTGGACCCCACAGGATCATCTCAGGATCTGTGGACCCCACAGGATCCCCACCTACCTCCACTCACTCTCTTCTCTCTTCTCAATCATCCACTCTTCCCCATAAACCTACCTCATAAACTCCACCCACCTTCAAAATTCAAAATCAATTTCCCACCCAAACCCACCCTATATGGCCAAAACTTAACTCCCCATGCCCTATATAAATCCCTCAATTCTTCTTCATTTTCACACAACACAACCCTCATATACCCTTCTTGGCCGAAACACAACACCTTACCCCTTTCCTCCATATCTTCTTCTTCTTCCTCTATTCTTTCTTTTATTGCTCGAGGGCGAGCAATATTCTAAGTTTGGTGTGGTAAAAGCATAAACTTTTTGTTTTTCCATTACCATTGATGGCACCTATGACCGGAGAATCCTCTAGAAAAGGAAAAGGGAAGACAAAAGCTTCCACCTCCGAGTCATGGGAGATGGAAAGGTTCATCTCCAAAGCCCATCAAGACCACTTCTATGATGTTGTGGCAAAAAAAAAGGTGATCCCTGAGGTCCCTTTCAAACTCAAGAGGCGTATGAAGCTCATCACCATGAGATCCCGGAGATGCCTCAAATGCATTTTACTCCACAAAATTTTTGGGAGAACATCAACACCTCCCTAGAAGAATTAAGTTCCAACATGGGACAATTAAGGGTGGAACATCAAGAGCACTCCATCATCCTTCATGAAATTAGAGAAGATCAAAAAGCAATGAGGGAGGAGCAACAAAGACAAGGAAGAGACATAAAAGAGCTCAAGAACATCATTGGTTCCTCAAGAAGGAAACGCCACCATCACTAAGGTGGACTCATTCCTTGTTCTTACTTTCTCTGTTTTTCATTTTCTTATGTTATGTGCTTATCTATATTTGTGTCTTCATTACATGATCATTAGTAGTTAGTAACTATGTCTTAAAGTTATGAATGTCCTATGAATCCATCACCTCTCTTAAATGAAAAATGTTTTAATTCAAAAGAACAAGAAGTACATGAGTTTCGAATTTATCCTTGAACTTAGCATAATTATATTGATGTGGTGATAATGCTTCTTGTTTTCTGAATGTATGATTGAACAGTGCATATGTCTTTTGAAATTGTTGTTTAAGAATGTTAAATATGTTGGCTCTTGAAAGAATGATGACTAGGAGACATGTTATTTGATAATCTGAAAAATCATAAAAATGATTTTTGAAGTAAGAAAAAGCAGCAAAGAACAAAGCTTGCAGAAAAAAAAAAAGAAAAAAAATAGGCGAAAAAAAAAAGAAAGAAAAAGAGAAAAAGCAAGCAGAAAAAGCCAAAGCTCTTAAAACTAAGAGGCAAGAGCAAAAAGCCAATAACCCTTAAAACCAAAAGGCAAGGGCAAATAAAAAGGATCCCAAGGCTTTGAGCATCAGTGGATAGGAGGGCCTAAAGGAATAAAATCCTGGTCTAAGCGGCTAAACCAAGCTGTCCCTAACCATGTGCTTGTGGCGTGTAGGTGTCAAGTGAAAACTTGAGACTGAGCGGTTAAAGTCAAGGTCCAAAGCAAAAAAAGAGTGTGCTTAAGAACCCTGGACACCTCTAATTGGGAACTTTAGCAAAGCTGAGTCACAATCTGAAAAGGTTCACCCAATTATGTGTCTGTGGCATTTATGTATCCGGTGGTGATACTGGAAAACAAAGTGCTTAGGACCACGGCCAAGACTCATAAAATAGCTGTGTTCAAGAATCATCATACTGAACTAGGAGAATCAATAACACTATCTGAACTCTGAGTTCCTATAGAAGCCAATCATTCTGAACCTCAATGGATAAAGTGAGATGCCAAAACTATTCAAGATGCAAAAAGCTATAAGTCCTGCTCATTTGATTGGAGCTATGTTTCATTGATAGTTTGGAATTTATAGTATATTCTCTTCTTTTTATCCTATTTGATTTTCAGTTGCTTGGGGACAAGCAACAATTTAAGTTTGGTGTTGTGATGAGCGGATAATTTATACGCTTTTTGGCATTGTTTTTAGTATGTTTTTAGTAGAATCTGGTTACTTTTAGGGATGTTTTCATTAGTTCTTATGTTAAATTTACATTTCTGGACTTTACTATGAGTTTGTGTGTTTTTCTGTGATTTCAGGTATTTTCTGGCTGAAATTGAGGGACTTGAGCAAAAATCAGATTCAGAGGTTGAAGAAGGGCTGCTGATGCTGTTGGATTCTGACCTCCCTGCACTCAAAATGGATTTTCTAGAGCTACAGAACTCAAAATGGCGCGCTTCCAATTTCGTTGGAAAGTAGACATCCAGGGCTTTCCAGAAATATATAATGGTCCATACTTTGGCCAAGTTTACATGATGCAAACTGGCGTTCAACGCCAGCTCTCTGCCCAATTCTGGCGTCCAGCGCCAGAAAAGGATCCAAAACCAGAGTTGAACGCCCAAACTGGCACAAAAGCTGGCGTTCAACTCCAAGAAGGACCTCTACACGTGCAACACTCAAGCTCAGCCCAAGCACACACCAAGTGGGCCCCGGAAGTGGATTTATGCATCAATTACTTAATCCATAGAAAGGAGTAAGACTGATTGGATGAAGACAGCAGGAAAGCAGAGGTTCAGAGGAACGAATGCATCTCCATACGCTTATCTGAAATTCTCACCAAGGATTTACATAAGTATTTCTATCCTTCTTTTATTATTTAATTTCGAAAACTCCACAACCATTTTATATCCGCCTGACTGAGATTTACAAGGTGACCATAGCTTGCTTCATACCAACAATCTCCGTGGGATTCGACCCTTACTCACGTAAGGTATTACTTGGACGACCCAGTGCACTTGCTGGTCAGTTACACGGAATTGTGAACCAGGGTATTGGCACCATGTTTTTGGAGCCATTGCCAGGGAAAGAAAGAGCGATGAATTCTACATAACTAAAGTGTAATCACGATTTCGCGTACCAGTAGTTTGAAGGGGGTTGTAGAATCTCAACTTGAGAACAATGGATTGGAGTGTGTTGGGAAACAAGTAGAACAATTGGAGAACATAGAACCACCACATCCTTACTATGATGAACCACCTTCATACTATGAACCCTTCCCCCAAGACAATGAGCCCTCTTATCCACCCCAACTTCCAATGGATGACATCTTTGGTGTTCTTCTTCAAGGGCAAGAGGAGATGAAAAGGGATGTACAATAATTCACGGCCGCCTTGGACGAAGTGGTAAACCGGTTAGCATCCCAATGCTTGGGAACCCAAAGTACTCCCATGGCTACATGTGAAGAATCCAATGAAGAGCATAGCAAGAGGGAGAGGTTGGATACTCCGGTGAGAAATGAGGGAAGTCACTTTGTATTGGAAAAATTGGAGGAAGCTACAATTGTTGAAGACAAGGAAGAAGTGGTTGAAGACTTAGGAGATGCGGAACCTCCATGGGAATCTAGAATTGATGAAAATCCCTCCAAGAAGATTGAATTTGATGCTAAGGAAGAATGTGCACAACCTCCAAGGCATATTCCATATGAAGAATTGGATGGGATAGAGCAAGAATTGAGTTCCCTTGCTGATGAAGATCAAGCATAAAGTCTTAGTGGTGAAAAATCCTTTGAGCATGAAGAATCTTCTCCCGTTGGATTTGAAAGCGTTGTGGAGGTAAATTTTTCTCACCCTCCCAATTATGACTTGAGTAAGGGAAAAGGCTTAGATAAAATTGTTGAACAAAGGATTACATTTGAGAAAACTTGTGAAGAGGTGAAAGTCCTTAGAAAGAGAAGGACGGGAGTTGGATATGCTTTGTCAAGACCCTTGGAAGCGTCTTTGCCTAGGTTGCCATCTACCCCTTCATTTGAGTGGGTGAAATTCATTTCTATTAGCTTTATTACCCCACTAAAATATGGCTTGCTTGAAACGGATGGCCAACTTAGGAAACTTTATGGGATGAAGCGTAAGCGAAAAATGTTTTGTGGTTGGCGTTGCAAATCAAGGCTCATTAGGGTTGACACATCAAACATGAAATATAAAGGTTGGAGTAGTGCTCAACTAGATGGGTCTAGGAGGATTGTTAGTCACTTTATTGAGAATTCACCTTACTTGCCGCCCGGATGGATTAATAATGATCAACTTCAAGACAGGTGTGAAAATAAAGTGTGGGATCCCGGACTACAAGAAGAGGATCGACTTTGGGAGCCCCAAGCTTGTGAAGAACCCCATCAAGACTTGGTCCAATCCATGAGAAATCTTGGGGTAGGAGAACCAAGCATTGGTGGGAGTTCCAAGAAGAATTCAAGCACAAGCCACCTTGAGAGGAGCTCCCCATAAGTCCAACTTAAGGACAATAAACAAAAGTGCTAGGTGGGAGACACCCCACCATGGTAAACTCTTTTCATTTTTTCTCTTTTGTAAATATTGGTAAAATAGGTTTAATTTCATGTTTTAATTGCTTTGTTGAGTATTTGGTAGTTTAGTATGTTAAATAAGGTTTTATGGTGTTTTGGTAGCTGTTTGGAGGTTTGGAATGCGTGGATTGGTGCAAAAACATAGCAAAATTTTGAAAAACAGGGCACCAACCCACGCGTACGCACACATCACGCGTACGCGTGCCCCAAGCATTCTCGCCCATCCACGCGCACGTGCAATGCACGCGTACGCGTGGATACCAGATTTCCACCTCCCAACCAAGGACCCGAGAGTTACGCCTGCACTGTGCTAACGTTGTGCCTGAGGCACAACTATCAACCCACACGTAAGCGTGATGGACGCGTGCGCGTCAACTCTCTGGTTTGCCATGCACGCATACGCGTGAGCCACGCGTACGCGTTGCGTCCATTTCACCACCACCCACGCGCACGCGTGATATACGCATACGCGTGGATGTCCTTCCTTCACTACACTTTTTTTCTTCTCATCTTTCCATTTCTTTCCTTTTTCTCTCCTCTTCTCTTCTCCTACCCATCATCCTACACTACCAAACACCATTTATAACCATTTAAGTAGTTAATTAGTTAGTGTAATTTTTATTTAAATTTATATTTTTCATTATAAGTGTTGAATTGTTAATCTTGTTTCCCAATAAATGTTGAGTATTAAAAAGGATGTTATCTTAACATCACTATGCTTATAATCTTTGTTGGATTCCTTGATTGAGGTCATATTTTGCTACTTGGTTTTGAGTTCTTCATGCTTACCTTTTGTGAACACCAAGTGATGAGAATTGCCTTCGAGCTTATAAATCCTTTTGAATTGCATGATTTGGCCACCATGCAATTTGAATCCCTCTCCGATTAGGCGAGTTCACTACAACAAATTCGGGCTGAGGCAACCCTTTAAAAAGTTGCCTATAATAAGGAAAAGTGTTGTCTTTGATCAAAAGCAACACTTTCCGACAAAACGCAATGCTTTTTGGGGGGTTGGCTATACGGCCGTTACCTTTGGTCTAAGACAACGCTTTTGTGTATCATAGGGAACCCTTTTTATGGCAACCTTCAAAAAGCGTTGCCTTTTCTACAAAAAAAAAGCAACTCCTCATAAGAGTTGCCTTAGAGGACCCAAACACAACGCTTTAGACAAAATTTTATGGCAACACATTTTACAAGTTGTATTTTCTAATACATAAAGCAACACTTGTCCAGGTTTTTTTATGTTGCCTTTTCATATACTTAAAGCAACACTTGTCCAGGTTTTTTAAATTGCCTTCTTCGTATACATAAAGCAACACTTATCCAAATTTTTTTAAGTTGCCTTTTTCATAGACCTAAAGCAACACTTATCTAAGTTTATTTGCAGTTGTCTTTTTCTAATACCTAAAGCAACACTTTATTGAGTTTTTCTTAGATTCTCTTTTTTTATATCTAAAGCAATATATTTTTTACCTTTGTTAATGACAATTGAAGGATATATAGCACACACTAATAATATTTAAAAATTTAAATTCAATTTATTTAATATAGGGAGAATAGGCTAATAATATATATTGCATGTATATAGAAAAGTGTTCCAAGTATCAATTAACATATACTTGCTAAGTTACCAAGTCAAATAAAAATTAAACATAAGCAAATAAAATACATGTTTTTCTCATGATGAACTTGAACAAAAAAAAAACTAATTTTTTCATTTGAAACCAAAAGGACTTTGTGCTTCACTATTGTGCCAAGAATCTCCTTTATCTCTTCAGAAAACTTCATCCAACTATAAGCAAGTTGTAGCCAAATCTAAATCGACAAAAAACAATATAGTCAAAACATCAGCTTAACAATAACAAGTATACTCAAGTGTTACAACAATTTAGCTATACCTAATCATGATTTGGTATATGAGTCGATGGAGATTGGTCCAGATTCTTAAAATATTAACATGTTTGAGAAAAATATGAATACATTTATTAAACATCCCTCTGAAAAGGAAACTAAGAAATCCTCGAAGATTATAGGATATGAAATAGAGGATTTCCATCTATTTTGTAGTGGGGTGTAAATTGTTTAGAGTTTAGTGGGAAAGGCTCCATGTATGTGATTTGTCTAATAGTTTATTGGATGGCAGTTCACAGCCGCTTGTTTATAGTGTCACCACAAATGGATGCCTCAGTAACATAAAAGAAATCAAAAGAAAACTCTTAGGAGAGACACTCACTGCTGAAGAGCCAAGAAATGGTTAGGTTTTCCTATCTGTATACTTTGTGTACACAAACATCCACAATAGTACGAAACTTATTTTTACCTTTTCAAAAACTATGGCCATAAAGATCTACTGAGCTATAATTCTAAAATTTCTCCAACCGTTCAGTTTTGGTGTATTTCCTTATCCTATTCAGTAATCAGTACTATGTATGTAAGTATGTTAAATGAAAGTAGTAAATTTCAGACAAACCTCGAGTTCAAATGGCATTGATAGCCCTCCGTTACTGTTCTTGGGGTTCAACCTGGGCAACAATGACTCCAGAAAAGCTTGCCCTCCTTTACTAATAAATATCAACAGAGGCAGAAGTTTGGCTTTAGTCCACTCAAATAACTTTATCCATGAAATGATGACAGTGATGTAACCATAATGTATTAATTTGGAATTAAGACATTACCGATTATATTCAAATATAAGTACACAATCTTTCATTGATATTGCTTGAAGGGAGCCCAGATTTAGAAGTATCGCATACTCATGAACCTAACTCAAGACAAAGAAACTGAAAATTAATTGATATAAAAGGCAAACTGCAGTGACATCTAAATTGACAAAAAAAATATAGTCAAAACATCAGCAATAATATGTTTGAGAATCTAAATTTCTCATTTGGAGGGTGTACATGATAAATAAATGTAACACTCAGATTCAAACATTTAAAACCAGGAATGAATATTACATACAAATATAAATCAATGTATCAAACATTTATGGAAAATGAAAAACATCAAACAGATCCAATCCCACAGGATAAAACAGAAAGCATAGTTATATCACTAAGATTATGCCTTGGAATTGGCATAGAACAATAATAGCACATGTTCAAGTAATCAACAAGTTAAAGCAATAGTCTAATCTTGGTACCTGAGTCCACCAAGATAAAACTTTGCATATCTTGTTATTAGAGACCTCCATATACTTGGAGAAGGCAGGGACGAGATATAACACAACATTAACTGCATTACTTGTTAAGTATATGGCTGCCGCAACCATATAGGATGTAAAGCACCATTCCTCAACCAAGGTTCCATACTTAGTAGAATAACAAGTATATTTTCTTCTTGAATTAGCATAGCAAACAGGAACAACAATAGTCCATATAAGAAATGCAGAAGTAATGAAGATGCTGATTATGTCTTCCAATACTATGACATCAAATAACTGAAAGGGGGATCCCAAGTCATGGCAAGTAATGATTATGATGGTCTGCAACCAGTACATAACTGAATTTTAGACTATCCATTACAAGGGAAAAGAACAAAGCTTGTTAAAGACAGGAATGAAAGAAAAGGTGTACATGAAAAAGGAAGCCACTGTAGTAGAGAGCGAATATAGCCGCAAAAATCTTCCCTCTTGTGAGCTCACCCGTGGCTCCTATGACAGCACTGCAAACGGAGGGTCCACCTTATCTATCACAAAAATCATGGCAAATAAACTGAGCAAATGACATTTTTTTAAGCTTTAAGAGCCACAAAGATGCGAGTTTCTCCTCATTTTTGTCGATAATAAGGTCTCTCTTAATTTTTCAATTCTTTTTGGTTGATATTCTGCATTTACCATGATTTATTTATTTTTATTGATTTCTATAACTGCTGTATGTGAATTCAGATCAGGATCTATACGTTTTGCAGCTGTACAAGTTTTGTTCACACACACACACACATAGGATAATGAACTAAGACAATCTTGTTTATTGTTGATTCATTTGATTGAGAAAATTCTTATGATTCAATTTTATTGTGGAATCAGAATAATCAATTTTCTTACAATTATAACAAGATATAAGATACAAAAAAACACTCGATTACAATGTCAGTTTATACATTACCTTACTCTTCATAGATATTGATACCAGTTTATTACGGTCCTCTTCCATCTTCTACATTCTAGTTAAAAAGTTGATATTCAGTGGAAGGCAGACAGGCAGAGTGCATTATCGCACTTCAAGGTCAAAGGTCTCGAGCCTCCACCTAATATCTTAAGTTTTCTAGAGTGTTGGTGACTAATACAAAGAAACAGTAGAGAGAGGGAAAGGCTGGCTCATTACTTGTGAAGGTTTTGAGCCCTTTGATCATAGCTGGTAGATCCAATTTGTCATTATCTATATTCATGGTGATTGCTTTTTCTTTTGAAAAGGTGTGAATTTGTCTTCATTATTTTATTGTCATTATGAATTATCCTAATTTTTCTATATTTGTATAGGGGTTAACATTAAATTGTATAATAACAAATACATCAAAGACAGGAGAAAATTACTGAATAAGTAGTTCATTTTTCCAAAGAGATGAATTATAAGTCTCTGTTTTGAGAGGGAATATATATTTTGCTAACAAGATCTCAATTTTGCCGGCATAATCATCAAGAAAAAGCAGCTCGAAAGGAAAACAAAATAATTTCAAGAGTATTGCTATAAGTTTTGTCATGCTATTACTTCTTTTAGGCAACACTTTCTTATTAGAAACACATGTGAGCATCCAAAATTGTTTGGAAGGAGCCATACACTAAAATACTGAATTTTAGTTTTTTCAGAGAACAGCAAATTAGAGAACAGCAACTCATGTTTTTTCAGAGAACAGCAAATCAGACAATTGCAAAATAATTTACTAGCTAAAAATTAAAATCTAACTAAACTGTAATGAATTAATTCAAAGAACATGAAAATCATTTTTCTCAAATACCTGGAAACAGAGGAATAGAGGAAGAATAAGAAGGAGAAGAGAAGGGATAGGGGTTTCTTGCGATTGAGCACCGCGCCCGTCGAGGAGAGCACCGTGCTGTCGCCGTACGTAGAGGAGTGCACCGCGATTGAGCGCTGCTGTCGTTGTTAGGAAGGGGAGAAAGGGTGCGTTGTTGCAGTGACTATGTTAGGGCTTGTGGAGAGCACCACACCGTCGCTCGTCGAAGATAGCACCGCACCGTCGCCGTATGTGGAGGAGTGCACCGCGATTGAAGGCTGTTGTCGCCGTTAGGAAGGGGAGAAAGGGTGCGTTGTTACAGTGGCTATGTTAGGGATTGTAGAGAGCATCGCGCCATCGCCCGTCGAGGAGAGCACTGCGTCGTCGCTGTACGTGGAGGAGTGCACAGCGATTGAACGCTGCTGACCTGCTGTCGCCGTTAGGAGGGGAGAAAGGGCATGGTGTGTGCCTTGTTGCAGGGGAGAATGGCTATGTTAGGGCTCTTGTGGGCGTGAAGTGGAAGTGGAAGTGTGGAACTACTGAAGCACATCTGTTTTTTTATGTTTAAGTTATTTTTTCATTGAAAAAATTTTATTGGTATGAATATGATTAAAAGTTTCTCTCTAAAATTTTTAACCATAAATAATTTTAGGCAATTCTTTATAAATGTTATTTGTTCAATTTTTTTTACAACTCTTATAAAATGTTGTATTTTATTTAAAAATGTTGTCTTAAAGTTTTTATTTTGTAACATTTTGTAAATGTTGCTTTAGATATCAAAGACAACTCTTTTTATGGGTGGCCGAAAATTTTGTTATCTTTGCCTTACTCAAAGGCAACTCGTTAAAAATGTTGTCTTTACCTATCTAAAGAAACTTTTGTTAAATGTTGCTTCGAATAAGGGTTACCTTAGGCCAAAAATGTTGTAGTGGTTCTTGATGGATGTTGTGCACCTATTTTAATGCATTGTATTTCATGATCCTATGCATCCATATGTTTTTGGCTTGAATACTTTCATGCTTCTTTATTGCTTATTTGGTTGTCTTAACCCACAAGTTATCTATAGGGCACCACCCCAATTGATTGAGAAAATTTTTGTGGAACTTGCTTGAATCATATATATTTTGTGAAGCATGTTTTTGAGCTAAGAACACAAGCTTGGAGTTTCGAGCCTAATAGTGTGGTTACATCTTATAACCACTTATCTCCCTTCTTGTGTACATTATTCTCTTTCTATGATTGTAATCCTTGATTTGTTTGATTCTTTATGTCCATTATTTTGTATAGACATGCATTTATATGATTGAGGCCATCATTTCATTTAGCTCACTCGTCCAAATAGCCTTACCTTTTATCTTCCATTGATAGCCAATTTGAGCCTACGATTAACCCACTTGTTCTTAATATTAGCACATTACAAGCCTTTAAGCGAAAAACAATAAATGTCATTTATTTGGATCTTTGATTGGCTTAGGCTAGTGTGTGTGTGTCATTCAAGTGTGGGAAATCTTGGGACATTGGTTGAGTAAAAGGGTAGTTTTGTATTTTTGTTGAAAATATTGGGAATTGGGTACATGCTCATGTATTGATTAAATGTATAGACCTTATGCATTGATGTTCTTGTATATAGTTGGAAAGAAATGAAAAATGAGAAAAAGAAAAGAAAAATAATATGGAAAAAAAAAGAAAAAAATAGAAAAAAAAGAAAGAAAAAAAGGAAAAAGAAAGAAATAAAAAGGGGACAAAATGCCACAAAGTAAAGTTCAATAAAGATCAATGCATATGAGTGTGATCAATGAAAAGGAAATGCATGAGTATGTGAAAAAGTGAAGAATGGGTAGTTAGGTTAGCTTTAATTTGTATAGGTTGCTATATAGGTTAGGTGGGAAGTCTAAGCTTATCAAAGATTTAAATTTCAAGTCCACTTGACCAAATATGCATCCTACCTTGACCCTAGCCCCATTACAACCTATGAAAAGATCTCATGATATATGTATGTATGCATGAAATAACTGTTTAGATGAAAAACAAATCTTAGAAAGTATGATTAGGGGAGAATTGAGTGAATCAACCCTAAACACTTGAGCGACTAGAGTGCAAACACTTCCGGTGAGGGTTTGATGCTCAATTACATGTTTTCACCTACAATCATCATCACTTTTCTTGCAAGTTTGTTTAATCTTTAATACTCAATTCAATTGTGGTTTGGCTTGGTTGATTAATACCTTTAGCCCTTGTGCTTATATTGATATTCTTGGGAGTTGATTTGTTTTGGCCAAGCAATTGCATTCATGTAGATAGTTGCATATAGGTAGATTGCATCTAGTTAGTTTACATTGAATAAATGTTGATACCCTTTGCTTTCTCTTAGTTTTAGCATGACGACATGCTTGGTTTAAGTGTAGGGAGGTTGATAAACCCCATTTAGGGTTTATCTTGTAGTGATTTTAAGGGATTTTATGACCTTTTACCCACATTTATTCAATTAAATAGCATGGTTTCGTGATTGTCTCCTAATTTGTGCTTGAGTGTGAAAACATGCTTTTTAGGCCCTTAATTGCCAATTTTGACTCACCTTTGATTCCACTAGATGCCTTGATATGTTTGTTAGTGATTTCAGGTTGATAAGGCTAGGGATGGATCAAAGGGATGGAGAGAAAAGCATGCAAAGTGGAGAAATCATGGAAAAGCAAGGATTTGGGATGAGATCAACGACGCGCACGCGCAGCAAACACGCACGCGTGGATTGTAAGGTTGAATGGAGACGCATACGCGTACGTGTCGCATACGCCTGGATAGCAATTTGTCAAGCGACGCGCACGCGTGATTTACGCGTACGCGTCGGTGCTCGCACGTGACTCACTTAAAGGCAATCCGCTGGGGGCAATTTCTGGGCTTCTCAGGCCTAAATCCAACTCATTTCTGATGCTATTTAACCCATGGAATGAAGAGGGATCACACATTAAGTCTAGACACACTAGTTTAGTTTTTAGTTTAGTTTTGGAGAGAAAGTTAGTTTCTAGAGAGAGAAGCTCTCTCTTCTCTCTAGAATTAGGATTAGGTTAGATCTAGATTAGAATTTCTTAGATCTAGGTTAATTTCATGCTTAGATTTACTTTTCCTTTTATAATTCTTCTTCTTCTACATCTTCTCTCTCTAGTTTAGCATTTAATTCTTGTAATTCTCTACTTTTATGTTGATGTACTTTGTTTTTTCTATTTCTCTTTTAATGCAACTTATGATTCATGTTCCTTTATTGTTGAATTGCTTAATTCATTTTACTTTCCTTTTATGCCTTCCATGTGTTTGATGAAATGCTAGGTTGGATTTTAGTATAGCTTTTTCCCCTCTTGGCCTAGGTAGAGTAATTAATGACTCTTGAGTTGTCTAATTCCTTTGTTGATTGATAATTAGAAGTTGCTAATTAACTTGAATGCCACCAAAGCTAGTCTTTCATTATGATTAGGCTAGGACTTGTGGAATCAAGTTAATTCATCCACTTGGCTTTCCTCCATGGCTAGAGGTTAACTAAGTGGGAGCAATGGACAATTGTGGTCACAATTGAGAAGGATAACTAGGATAGGACTTCCAATTCTCATACCTTGCCAAGAGCTTTGTTAGTTGTTAGTTTATTTCCTTTGCCATTTATACTTCTTGGCTATTATCTCGAAAACCCCAAACATACTTCATAGCCAATAATAAGAACACTTTATTGCAATTCCTAGGGAGAACGACCCGAGGTCTAAATACTTCGGTTTATAAAATTAGGGGTTTGTACCTGTGACAAACAATCTTTTGTATGAAAGGATTATTTATTGGTTTAGAAACTATACTTGCAACGAGATTTCATTTGTGAAATTCTAAACCGTCAAAAATCCACTCATAAAGGGTAGAACTTTACTTTTGGTAAAAGTTTTGAAAGTAAAACCTTATTGTAAGTTTCACCAAGCAACCAGTCATTCGACTAATAGCTGTGGTCGTTTCAGGGACTTAATTCAGGAGGCTATAATGGAAGGGCGTTTGAAGTTCGATGATGGGAAGAAAGAAATGAAAGTTGATGTTGATCCTTTCAATGCTGATGCTGGTTTTGTTGAACCACAATTTGGAGTAAGTGTGGTTGGTATGTCTTATGTTTTTGATGTGGCTCTAGGTGATTTCGAGTCACAAGTTCGATCAGTATATCCTCGAGCAGGGGGTGGTTTACTGGATTTCTTAGTTCAGCAAAAGATCAAAGATCATGACGTATCTCTATGTCCTCGATGTACTGCTGTATTTGATGCGAAGGCTGCAGAAATTAAAAAAAAAAGGATGAAAAAAGAGTTGGCTCATAGGGAGGAGTAGGCTCGTCAAAGACAACCTGTTAGACGAGTGGAAGAAGAAAGTTCAAGGGCTCCTCAGCAGAATGCTGTTCCACCATTGAGTCGTTCTCAAGCTATAGGTGTCTAGTAGATTCGGAATTGTCAAGAATTCCAGAATCGAGACGCTCATTATCGGCGAAATCCACAATGGGGACATCGAGAGCCTCCTCGAAACCAATATCTTTATCAATGCGGTCGAGCCAGGGGGTACCCGAGGGGAAAAGGAATAAGGAGTTTTGATAAATCATTATTTTATGGTTTATCTTGTGCTCAATTGAGAGGTTTTTATCAAGTCCTTGCCCACTTATTCATATAAATTGCATGGTTTTTACATTTTCCTTCCTGATTTTGTGCTATAATTGAAAACATGCTTCTTTGGCCTTATATTTGCTAATATTAATCCTCTCTTATTACCATTCGATGCCTTGATATATGTGTTAAGTGATTTCAGAGATTACAGGGCAGAAATGGCTTAGAGGATGGAAAGGAAGCATGCAAAAGTGGAAGGAATACAAGAAATTGAAGGAACTGCAAAGCTGTCAGCATGACCCTCTCGTACTAAATCGATCATAACTTGAGCTACAAAAGTCCAAATGATACGGTTCTAGTTGCGTTGGAAAGCTAACGTCCGGGGCTTGGATTTGATATATAATTTGTCATAGTGGCCATACATATAGGTGACGCAAACGCGTGCTCCACGCAGACGCGTCGCAGTGACGAAAATCAGCATGGCAGATTTTGCCCCCAGCGATTTCTGAGCTATTTCTGGCCCAGTTTTCGGCTCAAAAAACACAGATTAGAGGCTATAAAGTGGAGGAATCCATTCATTCATCAATCAAGCTCTAATATACACAATTTTAGGATTAGATGTAGTTTTAGAGAGAGAGATTCTCTCATCTCTCTTAGGATTAGGATTTAGGATTTCTATTATGTTTAAGATACTTCTCTTCAATTACAGGTTCAATGTCCCTTTTATTTATTTTTCCAATTTAATTTATGAATTCCCATGTTAGATTTGATTTCTTTTATTTAATATAATTTGAGGTATTTCAGATTTAAGATTTCTTTCTTTTATTTATGTTACTGTTGCTTCCCATCTGAAGGCATTTTTATTCAAGTAGATTTTCTCTCTTTTTACTTTGGTTAAGTAATTGGAGACACTTGAGTTATCAAACTCAGCTGTTGATTGAAATTGGAATTCTTTGCTGGTTAATTTGTACTCCAATAACTCTAGTCTTTCCATAGAAGTTGACTAGGACTTGAGGATCAAATTAATTAGTCCACTTGACTCTCTTTTGAGTAGCAAGGGTTAATTAAAGTGAGAGCAGAATCCAATTCTCATCACATCTGATAAGGATAACTAGGATATGACTTCAATTTTTCATACCTTGCCAAGAGATTTTATTAATTATTAATTTATTTTTCTTGTTATTTAAATTACTTGTTCCCTATTTCAAAAACCCAAAAATATACAATTTTCCATAACCAATAATAAATCATACCTCCTTGCAATTCCTTGAGAAGACGACCCGAGGTTTCAATACTTCGGTTATCAATTTTATTGGGTTTTGTTACTTGTGACAACCAAACTTTTGTACGAAAGGATTCTCTGTTGGTTTAGAAACTATACTTACAACGCAATTAATTTTATAAAATTTCTTTACTAAACAGAAATTCGACCGTCAATTTTACCGCAAAATAAGAAGCCTCAGGTTGACAAAGGCAAGGGGGCAACACCTTCGGTGCACTCCCGAATAGTTTTTTCCTCTGATGGGGAAACATGCCCGAAGAGTATTCCTTCCCCTACAAAATTGGAGAAGGGCAAGGAAATAGTTCATACTCCAGGGGTGATAAAGGCAAAGAGGCCGATTTCGATGAAAAATATTTCGAGGAAGGAGATGATGAAATGGTTGGAACTATTTCGATTATTCTAACTGAGTATTTAGGTAAGTATGAAGGGGATCCAGAAGAGGACTATGACATGGATGCTGAAGAGGCTTTTTCTTTCATCCGATATGAGGATGAACTAGGATATTTCTTGCGGCCTACTGAGAAGCAAAAGTCTCATCTTCACCCACTTCATATTACTACCACTTTGAGTGGGATTATGGTGAATAAAGTTTTGATTGATGGTGGAGCAGCAATAAGTCTCTTACCAGATTATAAGCTGATGAAGGTTGGTAAGCATCCTGATGACTTGGTCCCCACCAATATTGCTGTAACAGACTTTAGTGGCTCTTCTACTCCTGCAAAAGGTCTGGTTACTTTGGGAGCAAAATTGGGGTCATCTGAACGGAATACTGTGTTTGTGGTGGTGCCATCAAAAGCAAGTTACAATGCTTTTCTGGGTCGAGATTGGATTCATGGAGTTGGAGTTGTACCATCTACTGTGCATCAAAGTGTCCTCCTTTGGACAGAGGATGGTGATAAACCACTATTTTATGGTTTATAATGTGTTTAATTGTGTGGTTTTATCATGATTTTTACCCACTTATTCATATGATTAGCATGCATTTATATTTCCTTCCTAAAATTATTACATGATTAAAAACCTGCTTCCTAGAGACTTTTAATTACGCATTTTAATTCTCCTTTATTCCATTCGATGCCGTGATCTGTGTGTTAAGTGTTTCAGGCTTTATAGGGCATGAATGAATTGGAGATTGGAAAGGAAGCTTGCAAAAAATGGAAGGAACACAAGAAATTGAGGAGATGACCAGCGAGAAGTGACGCGGCCGCATGGCTCACGCGACCGCGCGAAAGAGAGAAAATCGCAGTGAGGCGGCCGCATGGCTCACGCGACCGTGCAGATTGGAATAGCACAAATGACGCGGAGGCGTGGACGACGCGCCCGCATGGCAAAGCAAAACGCCGAATGACGCGTCCGCATGAATGACGCGATCGCGTGACGTGCGCGATCTGCATAATCTGTAGAATTCGTTGGGGGCAATTTTGGGCCCCGTTTTGACCCAGTTTTTGGCCCAGAAAAGTAGGCTAGAGCTAGAGAACATGCAGAAACGAAAAAAACATTCACTCTACACAATTTTTAGTTTTTAGATCTAGTTTTACTCCTCCTCTAGGTTTTCTCTCTACACATTCGTAGTTCTTAGGATTTTAATCTCTATTGTTCTTTGCATTGGGATATTGAGAAGAGTTATTACCTCATCAAGACTTCGTCATTATAGTTCGTTTTCTTTACTTGGCTTTACTCTTCCATGTCCTTTAATTTACTCAATCTTACTATTGGATTATTTTAGAATTTATTAATACAAGAGTTACTTTTATTTTTAATTGATTCCTTTGAGTTTTATTTATCATGTCTTTCTTTAATTC
>NC_029793.2:133970616-134007209 GCF_000816755.2 Arachis ipaensis | reverse complement strand
AGTTGGTTAAGAACTATACTTGCAACGCATATCTTATAACAACTCTTAACTCGCCAATTTCCGCCACGTCAATTTTTGGCGCCGTTGCCGGGGAGTTACAATAGAGTGCTAAAGTTATTGATTGGATTTTATTTATTTGCATTTTATTTTATTTTGCTACTATGAGCTGCTTGTTTCTTTCGTTAGATGATGCGTTCACTTCTTGATCCAAGCTTGCCAGTATTCTATCCTGAGATTGAAAGAACTATTTCACGAATAAGGCAAGCTCGGCGTCGGTTAGTCCTCTCAGAGGGCGGATCTGAAACATCATTTGAGGAAGAAACCAGCCCCCGTTCTACTGATTCGGTTGATTTACGTATAGGTGACATGGCAGCACCTAGGAGAGTTACTATCCAGGAGGCTGGAGCCCCTGATTTTACAATGCAACCGTTTCAAGCGCATCACCCAGCGGTGGCTACAGACTTTGAAATAAAGACCGCACTGCTCAATTTGATGCCCAAGTTTCATGGCTTACCTGCTCAAGAGCCTATCAAGCAACTGAGAGATTTTCAAGCAGCCTGTTCTACTGTCAGGCGTGATAGTGCGGATGAAACTTCTATTTTGCTAAAAGCCTTCCCGTTCTCTCTTGAGGGAAAGGCGAGAGAGTGGTACTACACTCAACCCGCAGCAACTGTATCCAACTGGGATACACTTAGAAGAAAATTCTTGGAAAAATTCTTTCCAGCTGAAGTTACTGCTAAACTGAGGAAAGATATTTCCATGATTATTCAGGATGAATCCGAGACTCTCTATGAATACTGGGAGCACTTCAATAATCTTCTGGAAGGTTTCCCCCACCATATGATTGACAAGATAGTGTTACTCGGTTACGTCACACAGGGCATGAGGCCCCAAGATAAGACCACATTGGAAAATGCTAGCAATGGGTCTATGAAAAAGTACAAGACCACTGATGAGGCATGACAATTGATCAGCGACTTAGCTGAATCTACTCGGAATCACAGGCAAAACCAAGGCCGTGCAAAAGCCGTTGCAGAAGTATCCTCTAGCAGAAAGACTGCTGCTTTAACTCAGAGTATCTGTGAAATGACCAACTTGCTGAAGCAGATACAATTGAACGAACAACAAGTTCAGCAAGCTCAACCTTCTCCAACACAGCAAAACCAACAGTTAGTCCCACAAAGAGTTTGCGGAATCTGTGCTGATTATAGCCATTATACTGATGAATTTTCGTAGCTCCAGCAGGAAGACAACACCGTGGCAGCCACTCATAACTTCTATGACCGCCTGACGTTAGAATTTTTACCAGTAAAGAGATTCATAGAACAGTTGTGTTGTAGATATAGTCTCTAAACCGACAAAAATCCCTTCGTACAAACGTTTTGGGTGTCACAAGTAACAAACCCCTTTAGAAATTGTTAACCGAGTATTCAAACTTCGGGTCATCTTCTCAAGGAACTGCGAGGAAGTATGTTCTTATTATTGGCTATAAAGGTTGTAATCGGGGTTTAGAAGATGAGAAGCAAGTAATTTAAATAACAAGTAAAGTAAATGGCAATTAAAATAAATAAATACTGTAAAGCAGACTTTTGGCAAGGTAAGAGAAATTAGAGGTCCAACATAGTTATCTCTCTCAACTATAATGAAAGTTGAATCTAAACTCCACTTGGTCAACCTTTACTGGGGCAAAGGAAAGTTAGGGGACTAATTAAATTGACCTTTTGAATCCTATTTATTTCCTAAGAAAAGGTTGGGATTACTTAAGTTCAGTTCAATTAGCAAGATAACGATTATCAGTTATGTTGAGTTTAATAACTGTTGAGTTATTGAATTCTTAACCAGGACCAAAAGGGGAAAAAGTAAAATTGCTGGAATAATAAAAATATCCTTGGATGGGAAGCAATGGTAACTTAAATCAAAGAGAACAATTATAAACTGAAAATACCTCAATTATCATTAATTCCAATAACAATCTGTAACATGGGAGAAATTCATAAATTCAATTATAAAGATAAATAGCCAACTCAGATACTGAAATAAATAAATAAAGTGAAAGGGAAGTTTAAAACAAAGAAATATAAAACCTGGATTGAGAGTCACTCTTAAAACAAGAAGAAATCCTAAATCCTAAGAAAGAGAGAGAGAGAGAGAAGATCTCCCTCTCAACTAAATCTAAATCATTGAAAACTAAAAATATGCGAGCTCTCTTTGAATGGATGCATTCCCACACTTTATAACCTCTGGTCTATGCTGTCTGTACTTGGATCTGGGCCAAAAAGGGCTTCATAATTCGCTGGGGGCGTATTCTGTAATTTCTGGTGTGTGGCCTCTGTCACGCGTCCGCGTGGGTCACGCGGTCGCGTCATTTGGAGCTTTTCCTTGCCACGCGGTCGCGTCAGTCATGCGACCGCATCATGTGCGTTCTACTTAAGGCGCACGGTCGCGTCAGTCATGCGGCCGCGTCGCTGCTGATTCGTGCTTGGCACGCGATCGCGTCATCCATGCGATCGCGTGGATACCAGTTTCCTTAAAGCTCCGTTTTGATTTCTCCTTCCATTTTTGTATGTTTCCTTTTCCATCCTTTAAGTCATTCTGCCTTAGGAAATCTGAAACTACTCAACACACTAATCACGGCATTGAATGGAAATAAAGGCAATTAAATTAATTGATTTTAAAGCTTAGGAAACATGTTTTTCATTTACATCACATAATGAGGAAGGGAAAGTAAAACCATGCAATTAATGTGAATAAGTAGGTGAGGGATTGTATAAATCACTCAAATTAAGCACAAAAGAACTCATGAAATATGGGTTTATCAACCTCCCCACACTTAAACACTAGTATGTCCTCATGCTAAATCCAAGGTAAATAATTAAGGTTAAAGTGATGGAATGTCATGCAATGCAACCTAATTTAAATGCAACTACCTAAATGGATGATGCATCATGCAACTCCCTCATGCTAAATCCAAGGTAAAGAATAAGGTAAGGTTAAAGTGGTGGAATGTTATGCAATGCAACCTATTCTAAATGCATCTACCTAAATGAGTCATGCAATTCTGATTTATCCACTCATATATAAAGCTTACATATAGTCAAATTAATTCACATTCTCAAGGAGTCATATATATATATATATAGCTATCCCTTAAATAATAAAGCATTTTAGCAAATGAGATGAGAAAGAAAACATTGTACAAACTTGCAAAACAATTAGTAAATATAAGCACATATATATGTTGATGAGTTATAGAACCCTCATTGGATTTTGTGTTTACTCTCTAGTCACTCAGTGTTTATTGGGTTTATTCACTCTATTGTTCTTTTTATTCTTGCTTTCTATAGCTTTGTTCTTCATCTAACCAATCAACAATTATAGAATATAGTCATACCAAAAAGTCATGAGGTCTTTAATTGAGGTTGTAGTGGGGCCAAGGTAAAGGTAAGGATTTATGTATAGGGCTAAGTGAGCTAACAAGTGAATCCTTAATTAGACTAAGATCTCACCTAACATACATATTTAGCAAGATAAAACTTCTTTACCTATTCTCTCATATTATCCCACTTATTGTTACATGCTCATGTTTCACTCTTTATTTTTATCCCATGTGCATTGTTTTTATTTTGCATTGGGGAATTTCTTTTGTATCCCCTTTTATTTAAATGCTGAAAAATAACTTTTTTTTTAATGCACATGGTAATTAAATCACTTAGATTTTCTCATGAGCATGCTTCCCAAATTTGTTTTATTTCTTTTAACTTTTCTACCTTTTGTTTCTTTTATCAATGTTCCCAAAAGGTTTCCCACATTTAACTCTATTCATGATTTTCTATCTTAAGCTAACCAAGGATTCACTTGGGGTTTTCTTTTGTTTTTCTGCTTAAGGCTAGTAATTTGGCTAAATAGAATAAAGGGGTTTTAAAAGGCTCAAGGGGGCTAACAAGGATGATGTAGAAGGTAGGCTAATTTGGGGTAAGTGAGCTAAAATCAAATGATGGCCTCAATCATTCTCTTGGTATGTATCTATTCTATACTCTATAATTGGACATATAGATTAAAGCAAAGTAAAGAACATCAGAATAAAAAGAAATGAAACACACAGAAATGAAATTATAGTTTGAATGCAACCATACAATTAAGCTCAAGACTCATAGGCTGTGTGTTCTCTAACTCAAGCATCATATATCATTTATATTTTGTATGCAGGTTTAGTTAAAAATTCCCATTATTCTCATAAAAACATTATTTAGGGTAGCTTTTAAAGTTTTAATGTTCTTCCTTGATGAAATGTTGTCAGCTTAACTACATCATGTAATGCTATATATAAGGTTTGTGGATTTAAATCTGATATGTTCAATTTCCTAGTTTACCTCCTTTTTAGATTTTTCAATTTAAACTATACTATCTTATGCTAAAAAGGGTAAACTATACTAATTAATCCATTAATAAATCAGAATTGCAAACTAAACTAATAACTAAGATAAACTAAATGGCTAAAATATGAACTAAAGATGCAAAATGCAGAAAATAGAGTAAAAATACATAAAAGCAATGTATAAGTACTCAGAAAATAACAGTAAAAAAAATACAGAAAAAATATCCAAAATAAAAGAAAAAAGTATGTAGTGGTTCACCGAAATAAACGCCAGAGATGGCGACCTCCCCACACTTAAAAGGAAGCATCGTCCCTAATGCTCAATCAAGCCGGGTGTGAAGGAGTGTCATCACTGGGAGGGATGGTAGTTGGAGTCTCAGTGGTGGTGGGCTGAGGGTCTGGCTGCTGTGGAGGCGGTGCTGACTGGATCGGGATCTCAAGGTCTGCAGCCTCAATCTGATGTGGGACCGCTGCCTGTGGTGCGGCTGGTGCTGCCTCCTGGGGATGAGTCTCTGCCTCGGGCGCATCCGCCTCCTCCTCAGATGCCTCGGATGGTGTGTCAGGCTCGGAGGGGATGTCACCGGATTGTATCATCAGCTTTAGGTGCTCATAGCGCCGCTTGTTGCGACGCTCCATCTGGTCAAGTCGTCGAAACAAGCGGTGCACCAGATGATAGATGGGCTCTGTGGCAGGTGGAGGTGCAGTGGTAGGTGGTGCAGCAGTGGAGGAAGAGGGTCCAGCAGACTGTGGGGCTGTCTCATCAGTAGCAGTTAATGGTGGTGGTCTGTGGCCCAGGGCTAAGAAATTCCGGCTGTGCGGAATAATCTTCCTGTAATCCGCCGCTGGTGGTCTCTCGTCGGCATCCTCCCATGGCACGTCAGCTCGACGGCCAAGCTGTGTAACCAGATACGGAAAAGGGAGGGTGCCTCGGACGTGGACCCTGGCCATATAGTGCCGAATGAAATGTGGCAGATAAAGGTCCTTACCCTCCAGCACCCACCAAAGGAGGGGGCCTGACCCATCTCCCAAGGAACTGTCGGGTCGAGAGCTATCCGTGCCTTCACGGCATCCCAATCAAACTGCATCTGACGCATGTCCTCCTCAGCCTTTGAATAACCATCAGGCTGATCGGACTTGGCTGGGGGCCGGAGAATGTCCTCTAAGGCCTCTTCGGTGACCAGAATTTGTTTTCCTCTCAGGGTCACTGCATCTAGGATGGTGAGGTAGTAGTTGCAGTAGAATTCCCGGACCCAAGATGCGTTGACCTCTGTCAGTGTTCTCTCCAGAAAGAACCCGCCCCTTTGCTTGATTTGCTCAGTGGTGTACTACTGGAGGGCTGCTGGAATCTTCAGAGTTCATTCCAGGTATAAATTTCTGGAGTTTGCAAAAGCCGGGTACTTCAGTTCATAGTACCGATTTGCAAATTTTATAGGATCATTCACAGGGAGCAGCTGGTCAGCTTTCTCCTGCTGTGTGAAGTTCTTCTCCCGCCATGAAGAATCGTGCATTAGAGCAATGATGGACTGGGAGGAATCTCCTCTCTTGCCCTTGCCAGTAGCCTTGCCTTTTCCTTTCCTTTGTGAGGCAGACATCCTGAAAAACAGAAAACCAGGATATGGTAAAAATAGGAAAGCAAATAGGCAATTAAACAAAGGAAACTCAAAGCGGCAAAGGTGAAATAGAATAAGGAAAATGAGTAAATGAAAGGTGATTGAATTTATGTTAAATGGAAAAAATAATCAATATGCCATGGTTAGAAAGTTAGAGGAAAGTGAAAATAATCAGAAAAGAGATCAAAAGGGTTAGTATGGTTAGATTTTGAAAAAGAAATTAGTAAATTAAAATTAGTGGGTTAGTAAAGTGCGGGTTAAAGTAAGTGGCATAGAAAAATTCCATATAACAAGGATTCACAGGTAAGAATAGAAGTACTCATAATCGAACAAGGAAAACAGGGTGATGCTGATTCGAATAAAAATAAAGAAAGCAAAAATTGGAATCAGTGAATCACAAATGTAGTTTATGAACCAGGAATTCAAAGAGGATAAGGAAGTCTGCCATAGCATTCATGAAATGGTTTAGGTAAAGCAGAGCAAAACAAAGTTCAGAAATGCCAAACCAAAACATGAATGAAAACAATTTTAAAAAATTTGGGCAGCATTCCGGCTAAAATTGGATTGTCCCGAAAAATAAATAGCAATCATAGCAGTTCATATGAATTAAAAACTTGCTACAGTTACCAGTAATGAATAGAAACAGGAAAATTTAGAGTAACAAGCAGCAATTGCGAGAAATCACAGCATATGAACGAGGTCACAGGAACAGCAGAATTGCAGTAATGATTAAAACATAAACAGGAACAGTGCAAGTAAACAGACCTAGATCCACTAACCACAGCCTAAGCTACCTAACAACCTAAAAATTCCACTACAACATGCATATCTATCTATCCTAATTATGAGCAGAAACGGAAAAAATTACAGTATATTTTCGAATCCACGCGGCCGCGTGGGGCACGCGGTCGCGTGGTTGGGATGAAAATGGGAGTGACGCGATCGCGTGGAGCGCGTGATCGCATGAGAGGGGGGAAAGAGGGGTGACGCGATCGCGTCGCTGGAATTTGTGCTAAATGCACGACTCCAGCGCCGTTTTAGCGCAACTCTCTGTCTATTTTTGGGGTGATGTGCAATCCATGCGACGCGATCGCGTCGCTCACGCGGTCGCGTGGGATTGATATTGTGTAAGTGACGCGATCGCATGGGGCATACGACCGCGTGGGCCAATTTGTGCAAAACGCACAAGGGCCGCATGATTCCAGCCTAACTTTCTGTTCGTTGGATTCTTACGCCGATATATATATCACGCGACCGCGTGGGTCACGCGGTCGCGCGGGTGGTGTTTTTCACAGTATGACGCGATCGCATGGGGGATGCGGTCGCGTCGTGCACCCTTTTTTTTTATGCATGAAAAATGCAGAATGCAATGATTAACATGAATGCTATGCATGATTCCAGGTTTAATAAATTAAAATGAAAAAGGAAAAATGAAAGCAATTAACAAGAAATAAATTGAAAAAGAAGCGACCATACCATGGTGGGTTGTCTCCCACCTAGCACTTTTAGTTAAAGTCCTTAAGTTGAACATTGGAGGAGTATCCTGTTATGGTGGCTTATGTTTAAATTCGTCTAAAAATCTCCACCAGTGCTTGGAATGCCAATGGGCTCCGGGGTCCCAAACCAAGCATGCAAAGCTTCTGAGCAGCTCCAAACAGATTTTCAGGCTCCCGGGACTACGAATGTCAGGATAGAGTCCAGGATTCCAAGCCTTGCTTTTAAATCCGCCTCCGTCTTGATCTACATGTTTCCATCCGGGCGGTTTAAAAAGTAGAATCTCACCGTGGTGACCAAACGTTCTCCGTGATCCATGCAATTTAGCATGATACCAATCCGTGTACTTCGAGGTGAAGCGTGGAACCTTATTGAACCTTGTGCACCAGCTCTGAGTACGAGCCATTTCCCTCTTACTCTTAAAGCCGCAGAGAGCTCTAAGCTGGCCATCTGTTTCAAGCAAACACTATTCAAGTGAATAAGTAACGCTATAAGTTAAGGATTGTACCCACTTGAACCTTGTATTAGCTAGTAATGGCCTTGGGATAGGTGTTTTTGGTGGTTCTGCAAGTTCCGTTTCCTTGTGCTCTTCTGTGAATTCCTCCACTTCTTTGCAAAGATCTTCAATTGTATCTGTGTCCTGGTCAAAGTCTTCTGTGTCTTCCTCATCACTTGAGTCATAGATTGGAGGTTGAGAAAAATCTACCTCTGCATCATCTTCATATTCACTTGGGGAAGATTCTTCGATCTCAGAGAATTCACTTGCGGATGCAAGTTCATCACCAAGAGAGCTAGACTTGTGACTATCATTATTAAGGGAATTTGCTTCTTGAATTATTCCGTTTGATTCTTCATAAATGACTTGCCTTGGAGAAATATCCTCCTTAGCATCAATTGTAGCATCCTGGACGGAGTTTTCCTCAATTCTGGATTCCCATGGAAGTTCAGCATCTCCTAGGTCTTCAACCAACTCTTCTTCTTGAACAAAGACAACTTCTTCTAATTGTTCTAGTACAAATTCATGCTCTGTCTTGTCCACTGGAGTTTCTGGTATCTCCTTCATGCTACGCTCTTCATTGGGCTGTCCACATGGAGCTGTGGCTGATCCTTGTGTATTTAAGCGCCTAGAAGCCCATTGAATTATCACTTGCTCCAGTTGTTGAATGGTTGTGTGAAATTTTCTTACTGTTTCCTTTAGGCGATCCTCTGCTTCTCGGGTTACTGGACTTGGACATGATACAAAGGAAAGTGGTGGTGATTGGGAACGATTGGACTGGTATTGGGGTAAGGAAGGATCATATGGTGGCGAATGGTGAAGAGAAGCTTGTGAGTGTGGTGGTTCGAGGTTATGTTGAAAGGATGGTTTATATGCACAGGGTGGGGCTTGTTGGTAGTTACAAGGTTGTCCACCATGTCTTTCAGCTGGGTATGCACTGTAAAATGGTCTTTGTCCAGGATATCTCGGAGGGTGTTGCTGCCAAAAGGGTTGATTAGATCCTCTTGGTTCCATCCATCCTTGATTGGTCTGACCTTGATGCACATTCCTACTGTAAGTCTCTCAACTATAATGAAAGTTGAATCTAAAATCCACTTGGTCAACCTTTACTGGGGCAAAGGAAAGTCAGGGGACTAATTAAATTGACCTTTTGAATCCTATTTATTTCCTAAGAAAAGGTTGGGATTACTTAAGTTCAGTTCAATTAGCAAGATAACGATTATCAGTTATGTTGAGTTTAATAACTGTTGAGTTACTGAATTCTTAACCAGGACCAAAAGGGGAAAAAGTAAAATTGCTGGAATAATAAAAATATCCTTGGATGGGAAGCAATGGTAACTTAAATCAAAGAGAACAATCATAAACTGAAAATACCTCAATTATCATTAATTCCAATAACAGTTTGTAACATGGGAGAAATTCATAAATTCAATTATAAAGGTAAATAGCCAACTCAGATACTGAAATAAATAAATAAAGTGAAAGGGAAGTTTAAAACAAAGAAATATAAAACCTGGATTGAGAGTCACTCTTAAAACAAGAAGAAATCCTAAATCCTAAGAAAGAGAGAGAGAGAAGATCTCCCTCTCAACTAAATCTAAATCATTGAAAACTAAAAATATGCGAGCTCTCTTTGAATGGATGCATTTCCACACTTTATAATCTCTGGTCTATGCTGTCTATACTTGGATCTGGGCCAAAAAGGGCTTCAGAATTCGTTGGGGGCGTATTCTGTAATTTCTGGTGCGTGGCCTCTGTCACGCGTCCGCGTGGGTCACGCGGTCGCGTCATTTGGAGCTTTTCCTTGCAACGCGGTCGCGTCAGTCATGCGACCGCGTCATGTGCGTTCTACTTAAGGCGGGCGGTCGCGTCAGTCATGCGGCCGCGTCGCTGCTGATTCGTGCTTGGCACGCGATCGCGTCATCCATGCGATCGCGTGGATACCAGTTTCCTTAAAGCTCCGTTTTGCTTTCTCCTTCCATTTTTGTATGTTTCCTTTTCCATCCTTTAAGTCATTCTGCCTTAGGAAATCTGAAACTACTCAACACACTAATCACGGCATCGAATGGAAATAAAGACAATTAAATTAATTGATTTTAAAGCTTAGGAAACATGTTTTTCATTTACATCACATAATGAGGAAGGGAAAGTAAAACCATGCAATTAATGTGAATAAGTAGGTGAGGGATTGTATAAATCACTCAAATTAAGCACAAAAGAACTCATGAAATATGGGTTTATCACCGCCCCAACCAAGGGTACAATCAAGGTGGCAATTACAACCATGGATGGTAGGACAATTCTAACCAGAATTGGAGGGACAACAACAAAAGAGGAGGTAGAGACAATCAGGAAAATCAGAGGTGGAATAATAACAACAACAGGCAGCAGAACAAGTACCAGCCTTACAGAGCACCTCACCTGAGGCAATCCCAAGGACCACAGAATACCCAACAGCAGACCTCTTAAAATACTTATCCTTCTTCATCTACTAATGATGACTTGTTACAATCTATTGATCGAAGACAACAGACCATGGAAAATAACATTAATGCCACTCTAAATGGTCTGAACGCTACTTTGCAAGCTCTTGTCTCACAGATTGGATCAATGAATAACTCCAATAACCAGCCTTTGAGCTCCAGTGAAATTTCCTCTCAACCATTACCTAATCCCAAGGGTAGCATTAATGCCATCACCCTAAGGTCCGGAACCACACTGCAGGAGAGGAACTATGAGGAGCCAAGCCCACCAGAACACACCTCAGTTGAAGAGGTAGTGGAAATAGAAGATGTTGAAGAGGAAGAAGACATACAGGACATAGCTGAAAAAGAAGAAGTTCAACCACAGGAGGAAGCATCAAAAGGCGCAGACACTGCAGAAGACACCACTCCTATTCCATTTCCACAACTTGCAAGGAAACCCAGGAAGCAGCTGGAACCTGATCCAAAAATGGTAGAGATATTCAAAAAGATTGAGGTAACTGTTCCTCTATTTGATGTTATTCAACAGGTACCAAAATATGCAAAGTTTCTAAAAGATTTATGTATACATAAAGACAAAATTAATGAATTAGAAACTATTCCTTTAGGTAGTTCCATATCTGCTTTAATGGGAGGTTTACCTAAAAAGTGTAGTGACCCAGGTCCTTGTATGGTTAATTGTACTATTGGTGGTGTGATAATTTCTGACTGCATGTGTGATTTAGGAGCATGTGTGAGTATAATGCCTTTGTCTATATATGATATTTTGAGGCTCCCTCCCTTAAAAAGGTCGAAAGCTCGTTTTGTGTTAGCAGATAAAAGCATTATTACAGTGGTTGGAGTTGCTGAAGATGTATTAGTGGGCATTAAGGGGCTCACATTCCCCACTGATTTTTATATCCTAGAGATGCCCCAAAATGACTCAGACAAGCTGGTGCACGAAATTGTGATCTCTGGTAATGGCTCCAAAGACTTGGTGCTCTAATCTTAATTCATGATTTGTCACAACTTCGATACAACTAACCAGCAAGTGCATTGGGTCGTCCAAGTAATACCTTACGTGAGTAAGGGTCGAATCCCACGGAGATTGTTGGTATGAAGCAAGCTATGGTCACCTTGTAAATCTCAGTCAGGCGGATATAAAATAGTAATGGGGTTTTCGAAAATAAATAATAGAATAGGGATAGAGGTACTTATGTAAATCATTGGTGAGAATTTCAGATAAGCGTATGGAGATGCTTTTCGTTCTTCTGAACCTCTGCTTTCCTGCTGCCTTCATCCAATCAGTCTCACTCCTTTCTATGGCTGGCTTTATGTAAGGATGTCACCGGTGCCAATGGCTACTTTCGATCTCTCTCGGGAAAATGGTCCAAATGCTCTGTCACAGCACGGCTAATCGTCTGGAGGCATCACCCTTGTCGTTGGTTGCATCCTATTCCTCTCTGTGAAAATGGTCTGATGCGCTGTCACTGCATGGCTAATCATCTTGGAGGTTCTCGATCATACTGGAATAGGATTTACTATCCTTTTGCGTCTATCACTACGCCCAGTACTCGCGAGTTTGAAGTTCGTCACAGTCATCCAATCCCAGAGTCCTACTCGAAATACCACGGACAAGGTTTAGACTTTCCGGACTCTCATGAATGCCGCCATCAATCTAGCTTATACCACGAAGATTCTAATTAAGAGATCTAAGAGATACTCATTCAACTGGGCTGAGCTTGAATGTTACACGTGCAGAGGTCATTCTTGGAGTTGAACGCCAGCTTTTGTGCCAGTTTGGGCGTTGAACTCCACTTTGCAGCTTGTTTCTGGCGCTGGACGCCAGAATTGGGCAGAGAACTGGCGTTGAATGCCAGTTTGCGTCATCTAAACTTGGGCAAAGTATAGACTATTATATATTGCTGGAAATCCCTAGATGTCTACTTTCCAACGCAATTTGAAGCGCGCTATTTTGAGTTCTGTAGCTCCCGAAAATCCATTTTGAATGCAGGGAGGTCAGAATCCAACAGCATCAGCAGTCCTTCTTCAACCTCTGAATCTGATTTTTGCTCAACTCCCTCAATTTCAGTCAGAAAATACCTGAAATCATAGAAAAACACACAAACTCATAGTAAAGTCCAGAAATATTGCTAAAGTCCCCAATTAGAGGTGTCTAGGGTTCTTAAGCACACTCTTTTTTTTGCTTTAAACCTTGACTTTAACCGCTCAGTCTCAAGTTTTCACTTGACACCTACACGCCACAAGCACATGGTTAGGGACAGCTTGGTTTAGCCGCTTAGACAAGGATTTTATTCCGTTAGGCCCTCCTATCTACTGATGCTCAAAGCCTTGGGATCCTTTTTATTTACCCTTGCCTTTTGGTTTTAAGGGTTATTGGCTTTTTGCTCTTGCCTCTTGGTTTTAAGAGCTTTTGGCTTTTTCTGCTTGCTTTTTTCTTTTTCTTTCTAATTTTTTTTTCGCCTATTTTTTTTTCTTTTTTTTTCTGCAAGCTTTGTTCTTTGCTGCTTTTTCTTGCTTCAAGAATCATTTTTATGATTTTTCAGATTATCAAATAACATGTCTCCTAGTCATCATTCTTTCAAGAGCCAACATATTTAACATTCTTAAACAACAACTTCAAAAGACATATGCACTGTTCAAGCATTCATTCAGAAAATAAGAAGCATTGTCACCACATCAATATAATTTAGCTAAGTTCAAGGATAAATTCAAAACTCATGTACTTCTTGTTCTTTTGAATTAAAACATTTTTCATTTAAGAGAGGTGATGGATTCATAGGACATTCATAACTTTAAGACATAATTACTAACTACAAATGATCATGTAATGAAGACACAAACATAGATAAGCACTTAACATAGAAAACGAAAATAGAGAAAGTAAGAACAAGGAATGAGTCCACCTTAGTGATGGTGGCGTTTCCTTCTTGAGGAACCAATGATGTCCTTGAGCTCTTCTATGTTTCTTCCTTGTCTTTGTTGCTCCTCCTTCATTGCTTTTTGATCTTCTCTAATTTCATGAAGGATGATGGAGTGCTCTTGATATTCCACCCTTGAGTGTCCCATATTGGAACTTAATTCTCCTAGGGAGTTGTTGATTTGCTCCCAAAAATTCTGTGGAGGAAATTACATCCCTTGAGGTATCTCAGGGATTTCTTGCTGATGAGCTTCTTCATGTGCCTGTTGAGATCCATGAATGTGCTCTCTTGTTTGCTCCATCTTTTTCTTAGTGATGGGCTTGTGAGATGAATCTTTCCATCTCCCATGACTCGGAGGTGGAAGCTTTTGTCTTCCCTTTCTCTTTTCTAGAGGATTCTCCGGTCTTAGGTGCCATTAATGGTTATGGAAAAACAAAAAGCTATGCTTTTACCCCACCAAACTTAGAAGGTTGCTCGCCCTCGAGCAAAAGAAGAAAGAATAGAAGAAGAAGAAGAAGAAGAAGAAGAAGAAGAAGAAGAAGAAGATATGGAGGAGATGGAGGGATGTGTGGATGGATGTGAGTGGTAAATGGAAAACAGAAGGGGTGATCATGAATGGATAAAGAGAGGGTGAGGTGGGTAGGGATCCTGTGAGGTCCACAGATCCTGAGGTATCAAGGATTTACATCCCTGCACCCATTGGGCATGCAAAATGCCCTTGCACACAACTCTGGGCGTTCAGCGCCAGGTTGGTGCCCATTTTGGGCGTTCAATGCCCATCTGTTGCCCATTTCTGGCGTTGAACGCCAGAACCATGCTTGTTCTGGGCGTTCAGTGCCAGCTCTTCTCTAGGGTACAATTCTGGCGTTCAGCGCCCAGATGCTGCCCATTTTGGGCGTTCAGCGCCCAGACACTGCCCATTTTGGGCGTTCAGCGCCAGAACTATGCTCTGTTCTGGCGTTGAACGCCAGACAGGTGCTTCCTCCAGGGTGTGATTTTTCTTCCGCTGTTTTTGATTCTGTTTCTAAATTTTTCGTTTATATTGTGACTCCACATGATCATAAACCTAAGAAAACATGAAAAACAAAAATAAAATTAGATAAATAAACATTGAGTTGCCTCCCAACAAGCGCTTTTTTAATGTCAATAGCTTGACAGTGGGCTCTCATGGAGCCTCACAGATGTGCAGAGCTTTGTTGAGACCTCCCAACACCAAACTTAGAGTTTGGTTATGGCCTCCCAACACCAAACTTAGAGTTTGACTGTGGGGGCTTTGGTTGACTCTGTTTTGAGAGAAGCTTTTTCTGCTTCCTCTCCATGGATGCAGAGTGAGATCCTTGAGTTGTAAACACAAGGTTGTCCTTATTTAATTGAAGGATCAATTCTCTTCTGTCCACATCAATCACAGCTCTTGCTGTGGCTAGGAAAGGCCTTCCTAGGATGATGGATTCATCCTCTTCCTTTCCAGTGTCTAGGACTATGAAATCAGTAGGGATGTAAAGGCCTTCAACCTTTACTAACACGTCCTCTACTTGTCCATAAGCCTGTTTTCTTGAATTGTCTGCCATCTCTAATGAGATTTTAGCAGCTTGCACCCCATAGATTCCCAGTTTCTCTATTACAGAGAGGGGCATGAGGTTTATCCCTGAACCAAGGTCACACAGAGCCTTAAAGATCATTGTGCCTATGGTACAAGGTATTATGAACTTTCCAGGATCCTGTCTTTTCTGAGGCAATGTCAGTTGATCCAGATCACTTAGTTCATTGGTGAACAAGGGAGGTTCATCTTCCCAAGTCTCAATACCAAATAATTTGGCATTTAGCTTCATGATTGCACCAAGGAACTTGGCAGCTTGCTCTTCAGTAACATCCTCATTCTCTTCAGAAGAAAAATATTCTTCAGAGTTCATGAATGGTGTAAGGAGGTTCAATGGAATCTCTATGGTCTCTAGATGAGTCTCAGATTCCTTTGGTTCCTCAGAGGGAAACTCCTTATTGATCACTGGATGTCCCAGGAGGTCTTCCTCCTTGGGATTCACGTCCTCCTCTCCCTCTTTGGGTTTGGCCATTTTGGTTATGTCAATGGCCTTGCACTCTCCTTTTAGATTCTCTTCTGTATTGCTTGGGAGAGTACTAGGAGGGATTTCAGTGATCCTTTTACTCAGCTGGCCCACTTGTGCTTCCAAATTTCTAATGGAAGACCTTGTTTCATTTATGAAACTCATAGTTGCCTTAGATAGATCAGAGACTAAATTTGCTAAGCTAGATGGATTCTGCTCAGAATTCTCTGTCTGTTGCTGAGCGGATGATGGAAAAGGTTTACTATTGTTAAATCTATTTCTTCCACCATTATTAAAGCCTTGTTGAGGCTTTTGATCCTTCCATGAGAAATTTGGATGATTTCTCCATGATGAGTTTTAGGTGTTTCCATAAGGTTTACCTAAGTAATTCACCTCTGCTATTACAGGGTTCTTAGGATCATAAGTTTCTTCTTCAGAAGATGCCTCTTGAGTACTGTTGGGTGCAGCTTGCAATCCATTCAGACTCTAAGAAATCATATTGACTTGCTGAGTCAATATTTTGTTCTGAGCCAATATGGCATTTAGAGTATCAATTTCAAGAACTCCCTTCTTCATAGTCGTCCCATTACTCACAAGATTCCTTTCAGAAGTGTACATGAACTGGTTATTAGCAACCATGTCAATGAGTTCTTGAGCTTCTGCAGGCGTTTTCTTTAGGTGAATGGATCCACCTGCAGAAGTATCCAATAACATCTTTGATAGCTCAGATAAACCATCATAGAATAAATCCAGGATGGTCCATTCTGAAAGCATGTCAGAAGGACACTTTTTGGTCAGCTGCTTGTATCTTTCCCAAGCTTCATAGAGGGATTCACCTTCTTTCTGTCTGAAGGTTTGAACATCCACTCTAAGCTTGCTCAGCTTTTGAGGAGGAAAGAACTTGGCTAAGAAAGCCGTGACCAGCTTGTCCCAAGAGTTCAGGCTATCTCTGGGTTGAGAATCCAACCACACTCTAGCTCTGTCTCTTACAGCAAAAGGGAAAAGCATGAGCCTGTAGACTTCAGGATCTACTCTATTAGTCTTAACAGTATCACAGTAGGAATGGAGATGCTTCTTCCATGTAAATTGGAATTAGGTGCAGCAAAGTCACCAAGCATTCTCCTTGCATTATTGTTGTTGGGTTCGGCTGCCATCTCCTTTACTTGTTCGAAATTTTCAATAAGGTTGTCTCTGGATTGTTGTAATTTAGCTTCTCTTAATTTTCTCTTCAGAGTCCTTTCAGGTTCTGGATCAGCTTCAACAAGAATGCCTTTTTCTTTGTTCCTACTCATAAGAAAGAGAAGAGAACAAGAAAGAAAGAGGAATCCTCTATGTCACAGTAAAGAGGTTCCTTGTTGTTAGTAGAAGAAGAAAAGGAATAGGGGTGAAGAAGAATGGAGAATCCAAACACAAAGGTAAGGACAGGAGCAGTGATTTGAGATGAGGAGATGTTAGTAGTTGAATAAATAATTAGAAGGAGATGAGAGTGAAGGATTTTCGAAAATAATTTTTGAAAAAGGGTTAGTGATTTTCAAAAATTAAAATAAAAAATTAATTAGTTAATTAAAAAGAAATTTTGAAAAAGAGGGAAGGGATTTTCGAAAATTAGAGAGAGAGAGAGTTAGTTAGGTAGTTTTGAAAAAGATAGGAAACAAACAAAAAGTTAGTTAGTTAGTTGAAACAAATTTTGAAAAGATAAGAAGTTAGGAAGTTAGAAAAGATATTTTGAAATCAAATTTTTGAAAAAGATATTTTTGAAAAGATATGATTGAAATTAGTTTTTGAAAAAGATTTGATTTTTAAAATCACAATTAATGACTTGATTCACAAGAAATCACAAGATATGATTCTAGAACTTAAAGTTTGAATCTTTCTTAACAAGCAAGTAACAAACTTGAAATTTTTGAATCAAAACATTAATTGGTGATGTTATTTTCGAAAATTAAGAGATAAAGATAAGAAAAAGATTTTTGAAAAATATTTTTAAAATTTTTGAAAATAACTAAGAAAAATGAAAAAGATTTGATTTTTGAAAAAGATGAGATTTTTAAATTGAAAATTTGATTTGACTCATAAAAACAACTAGATTTTTAAAAATTTTTTGAAAAAGTCAAATCTAATTTTTGAAATTTTAAGAGAGAAAAAGGGAAGGATATTTTTTTGATTTTTGAATTTTTTTTATGATGAGAGAGAAAAACATGAAAATGATGCAATGCATGAGAATTTTAGATCAAAACATGTGATGAATGCAAGAATGCTATGAATGTCAAGATGAACACCAAGAACACCTTGAATGTCAAGATGAACACCAAGAACATATTTTTGAAAAATTTTTAACGCAAGGAAAACATGCAAGACACCAAACTTAGAATTCTTTAATGCTTAGACACTAAGAATTCAAGAATGCATATGAAAAACAAAAAAAGACACAAAACATGCAAATGCAAAGATCAAACAAGAAGACTTACCAAGAACAACTTGAAGATCATGAAGAACCCTATGAATGTATGAAATTTTCGAAAAATGCAAGATGCACATGCAATTGACACCAAACTTATAACATGACACATGACTCAAACAAGAAACACAAAAAATATTTTTGATTTTATGATTTTATGATTTTTTTGTATTTTCTTTTAATTTTTTTTCGAAAATCATTTTGAAAAAGAAAAATAAGGATTCCAAAATTTTTAATATGAATTCCAGGAATCTTATGCTCTTTAAACTAAAGCTCCAATCAAAGGGTCAGGCATGGCTTAATAGCCAGCGGAGCTTTAGTATGTAACTCAGACATGACACGCCTAACATGCCCTACAGTCGGGGCTTTACAGCCAGCCAGGCTTCAACATGCTTTATGAAACACTAGAATTCATATTTAAAAAATTCTGAAGAAAAATATATTTTTGAAAACATTTTTATTTTTTTTTCGAAAACAAGAGAAAAAATTTTTGAAAGAAATTCTTTTTTTTTTGAAAAATTTTTGAAAAAGGAAACGAAAAGAAAGTTACCTAATCTGAGCAACAAGATGAACCGTCAGTTGTCCAAACTCAAACTATCCCCGGCAACGGCGCCAAAAACTTGGTGCACGAAATTGTGATCTCTGGTAATGGCTCCAAAGACTTGGTGCTCTAATCCTAATTCATGATTTGTCACAACTTCGATACAACTAACCAGCAAGTGCACTGGGTTGTCCAAGTAATACCTTACGTGAGTAAGGGTCGAATCCCACGGAGATTGTTGGTATGAAGCAAGCTATGGTCACCTTGTAAATCTCAGTCAGGCGGATATAAAATAGTAATGGCGTTTTCGAAAATAAATAATAGAATAGGGATAGAGGTACTTATGTAAATCATTGGTGAGAATTTCAGATAAGCGTATGGAGATGCTTTTCGTTCCTCTGAACCTCTACTTTCCTGCTGCCTTCATCCAATCAGTCTCACTCCTTTCTATGGCTGGCTTTATGTAAGGATGTCACCGGTGCCAATGGCTACTTTCGATCTCTCTCGGGAAAATGGTCCAAATGCTCTGTCACAGCACGGCTAATCGTCTGGAGGCATCACCCTTGTCGTTGGTTTGCATCCTATTCCTCTCTGTGAAAATGGTCTGATGCGCTGTCACTGCATGGCTAATCATCTTGGAGGTTCTCGATCATACTGGAATAGGATTTACTATCCTTTTGCGTTTGTCACTACGCCCAGTACTCGCGAGTTTGAAGTTCGTCACAGTAATCCAATCCCAGAGTCCTACTCAGAATACCACGGACAAGGTTTAGACTTTCCGGACTCTCATGAATGGCGCCATCAATCTAACTTATACCACGAAGATTCTGATTAAGAGATCTAAGAGATACTCATTCAATCTAATGTAGAACGGAAGTGGTTGTCAAGCACGCGTTCATAGGGAATGATGATGATTGTCACGTTCATCACATTCAGGTTGAAATGCGAATGGATATTTTAGAAGCGAAATAAGATGAATTGAATAGAAAATAGTAGTACTTTACATTAATCTTTGAGGAACAGCAGAGCTCCACACCTTAATCTATGGAGTGTAGAAACTCTACCGTTGAAAATACATAAGTGAAAGGTCCAGGCATGGCCAAGAGGCCAGCCCCCATGATCTAAGAACCAGGCGTCCAAAGATGACTAATATAATAGTAAAAAGTCCTATTTATAATAAACTAGCTTCTAGGGTTTACAGAAGTAAGGAATTGATGTATAAATCCACTTCCGGGGCCCACTTGGTGTGTGCTTGGGCTGAGCTTGAATGTTACACGTGCAGAGGTCATTCTTGGAGTTGAACGCCAGCTTTTGTGCCAGTTTGGGCGTTGAACTCCACTTTGCAGCTTGTTTCTGGCGCTGGACGCCAGAATTGGGCAGAGAACTGGTGTTGAACGCCAATTTGCGTCATCTAAACTTGGGCAAAGTATAAACTATTATATATTTCTGGAAAGCCCTGGATGTCTACTTTCCAACGCATTTGGAAGCGCGCCATTTTGAGTTCTGTAGCTCTAAAATCCATTTTGAGTGCAGGGAGGTCAGAATCCAACAGCATCAGCAGTCCTTCTTCAACCTCTGAATCTGATTTTTGCTCAAGTCCCTCAATTTCAACCAGAAAATACCTAAAATCACAGAAAAAAACACAAAATCATAGTAAAGTCCTGAAATGTGAATTTAACATAGAAACTAATGAAAACATCCCTAAAAGTAACTAGATTCTACTAAAAACATACTAAAAACAATGCCAAAAAGCGTATAAATTATCCGCTCATCACAAGCCATTATCAATCCTACTCGGAAGACCATTCCTGAAGACCTCAAAGTTTAAATTAGATGCTTTTTCAGGTACATACTCTTTTGAAATAGATGGCCGAGTAGTGATCTTCAATCTGAATGGAGTTATGAAGCATCCTCCGGAGGATCATTCTATCCTCCAGTGTGACATTATAGATGAAACCGTGGCTGAAGTTCACCAGGAGGAATTTGAGGAGAAGTACGTAGGACAAGGTCCAAGTGTGGGGACATTCTCAGAGGACAATGACAGTGCTTTACCATTGTTGCCAGCTCCAGACAATCCAGAGCCTGACCATGAGCAGAAGTTAGAGTTGAAACCCCTTCCTCCACACCTCAAATATGCTTACCTTGAGGACAAGCAAAAGTGTCCAGTTATCATTGCAAGGGAACTCACTTCTCAACAAGAAGAGCAGTTACTTAGTGTGCTGAGGAGGCACAAGAAGGCAATTGGGTGGGGTTTGGCATATATAGTAGGCATCAACCCTCAAGTATGTGAGCATAGAATATTTTTAGAAGAGGGAGCAAGACCTGTCCGTCAACTCCAGAGAAGACTGAACCCCACTATCTTAGAGGTTGTCAAGAAGGAAGTGACCAGACTACTGGAGGCAGATATCATCTATCCCATCTCAGACAGTGAATGGGTGAGCCCAGTACAAGTGGTGCCCAAGAAGTCTGGAGTCACTACAGTGAAGAATGAGCATGGAGAGCTCATAGCAACCAGAGTACAGAACTCTTGGAGGGTCTGCATTGATTACAGACGTCTCAACCAAGAACCTCGTAAAGATCACTATCCTCTTCCATTCATTGATCAAATGCTAGATCGCTTGTCAGGTAAATCACATTATTATTTTTTAGATGGTTACACAGGTTATTTCTAGATTCATATAGCTCCTGAGGATCAGGAAAAGACCACTTTTACATGTCCTTTTGGGACTTATGCTTACAAGAGAATGCCCTTTGGCTTGTGCAATGCACCAGCTACTTTCCAGAGGTGCATGATGAGTCTTTTCTTTGATCTTATTGAGGACTGTATGGAAGTTTTTATGGATGATTTTAGTGTATATGGCGATTCCTTTAGCCTTTGCTTAGATGGATTATCTAGAGTATTAGATAGATGTGCCAGTACAAACCTGGTATTAAATTTTGAAAAATGTCACTTTATGGTTAAACAAGCTCCAATTGTGAGATGACCAGACTGGAGCCAGCCATTCAAAATAATGTGCGACGCTTCCAACCATGCAGTAGGAGCAGAATTGGCTCAGCGTGAAGGTAAGGACCCTTTTGTTATTGCTTATGCGTCTAAAACTCTAGATGCCACATAGTCCAATTACACGACTACTGAGAAAGAGCTTCTTACTATTGTTTTTGCTCTGGATAAATTCCGAGCCTATTTACTTGGTACGAAGGTAGTAGTGTACTCAGACCACGCAGCTCTAAAGTATTTATTAGCTAAAAAAGAGTCCAAACCAAGGCTTATACGTTGGATACTGCTATTACAAGAATTTGATTTAGAAATTAAGGATAGGAGTGGTAACCAGAATTTAGTGGCAGACCACTTGAGTCGCCTTGAGCACATTACAGATGACCCCACTCCTATAGCTGATAATTTTCCATTTGATAACCTGCAAGCAGTATCTGAGGTAGTCCCTTGGTATGCACCTGTAGCTAATTATCTAGTTAGCCGCACCTTTCCTCCAAACTTTTCTAACCATCAAAGGGATAAGCTGAAAAGCGAGTCTAAATATTATATATGGGATGACCCATATTTATGGAGATGTGGCACTGACCAGGTAATTAGACGGTGTGTGCCTCAATCAGATTCCAGTCCATCATAGAGGCCTGTCACTCATCTGAGAGTGGAGGACATTTTGGCCCTCAAAGAACAGCTAGAAAAATCTTAGACTGTGGATTCTGGTGGCCTACACTTTTTAGAGACGCTGCTGAGTTTTGTAAATCTTGTTTTCCATGCCAAAAATTTGGTAATATATCCAGGAGGGATGAGATGCCTCAACAAATTATGCTTTTCTGTGAAATTTTTTATGTTTAGGGCATTGACTTCATGGGTCCATTTCCAAATTCTAATGGTTATTTTTATATATTGTTAGCTGTGGATTACGTTTCCAAATGGGTGGAAGCAATTCCTACCCGCACTGATGATGCTAACACTGTTGTTTCCTTTGTGAGAAACCACATTATTTGTCGCTTTGGATCACCACGAGCAATCGTGAGCGATCAAGGCACCCATTTTTGTAATAGGAGACTAACAGGATTAATGAAGAAGCATGGGATCATTCATAAGGTTGCAACAGCATACCATCCTCAGACTAATGGGCAAGCTGAGGTGTCAAACAGAGAGATAAAGCGTATCTTGCAAAAGATAGTCAAATCTCATAGAAGAGACTGGAGCACCAGGCTACAAGATGCACTCTGGGTATACAGAACAGCATACAAAACACCCATTGGGATGAGTCTTTTCCGCTTAGTTTATGGAAAAGCTTGTCATCTCCCTGTTGAAGTAGAGCACAAAGCCTTTTGGGCAGTAAAGGAGTGCAACATGGGAATTGAGAAAGCCGGAGCTGAAAGGAAATTGCACATGCAAGAGTTGGAAAGCCTTCGCCTGGAAGCTTATGAGAACTCAAGACTATACAAGGAGAAGATGAAGGCTGTACATGATCAGCACATCAAGAGAAAAGAGTTCCAACCTGGGGACTTAGTCCTCCTTTACAAATCTCTACTGAGGCTCATGCCAGGCAAGTTGAGATCAAGATGGGAAGGTCCATACAGAGTAGAGAAGGCCGAACCATACGGAGTTTATCACCTAAGCCATCCTTCAAGCTCTGAACTTATCAAAGTTAATGGACATCGTTTAAAGCTGTACCATGGAGAGAGGATGCAGAAAAATAAGGAGCTCGAGATCTTCCTCTTGGAAGATCCCCACATAGCCGAAGACTAAGCTAGTGGAGCGTCCAACTTATGGACGTTAAAGCAAAGTGCTAGGTGGGAGACAACCCACCATGGTATGATCGTTCTTTTCTTTATTTTTAATTTTCCTATTCAATAACTCTTCTCTTTATTAGTACATTTTGTGCATCTGCATTTACATACTTTTATATAAAAAAAATTAAATATTTTTCACGCGACGCGACCACATCATTGACGCGTCCGCGTCGCAAGGAGATGGGAGAAAATAATAAACGAACAGAGAGTCACGCAGGAGCGTGGCTGGAGGCGTGCTGGTGCACGAAATTGTGATCTCTGGTAATGGCTCCAAAGACTTGGTGCTCTAATCTTAATTCATGATTTGTCACAACTTCGATAAAACTAACCAGCAAGTGCACTGGGTCGTCCAAGTAATACCTTACGTGAGTAAGGGTCAAATCCCACGGAGATTGTTGGTATGAAGCAAGCTATGGTCACCTTGTAAATCTCAGTCAGGCGGATATAAAATAGTAATGGGGTTTTTGAAAATAAATAATAGAATAGGGATAGAGGTACTTATGTAAATCATTGGTGAGAATTTCAGATAAGTGTATGGAGATGCTTTTCGTTCCTCTGAACCTCTGCTTTCCTGCTGCCTTCATCCAATCAGTCTCACTCCTTTCTATGGCTGGCTTTATGTAAGGATGTCACCGATGCCAATGGCTACTTTCGATCTCTCTCGGGAAAATGGTCCAAATGCTCTGTCACAGCACGGCTAATCGTCTGGAGGCATCACCCTTGTCGTTGGTTGCATCCTATTCTTCTCTGTGAAAATGCTCCGATGCGCTGTCACTGCATGGCTAATCATCTTGGAGGTTCTCGATCATACTGGAATAGGATTAACTATCCTTTTGCGTCTGTCACTACGCCCAGTACTCGCGAGTTTGAAGTTTGTCACAGTCATCCAATCCCAGAGTCCTACTCAGAATACCACGGACAAGGTTTAGACTTTCCGGAATCTCATGAATGCCGTCATCAATCTAGCTTATACCACGAAGATTCTGATTAAGAGATCTAAGAGATACTCATTCAATCTAATGTAGAACAGAAGTGGTTGTCAAGCACACGTTCATAGGGAATGATGATGATTGTCACGTTCATCACATTCAGGTTGAAGTGCGAATGGATATCTTAGAAGCGAAATAAGATGAATTGAATAGAAAACAGTAGTACTTTGCATTAATCTTTGAGGAACAGCAGAGCTCCACACCTTAATCTATGGAGTGTAGAAACTCTACCGTTGAAAATACATAAGTGAAAGGTCCAGGCATGGCCAAGAGGCCATCCCCCATGATCTAAGAACCAGGCGTCCAAAGATGACTAATACAATAGTAAAAAGTCCTATTTATAATAAACTAGCTTCTAGGGTTTACAGAAGTAAGTAATTGATGCATAAATCCACTTCCGGGGCCCACTTGGTGTGTGCTTGGGCTGAGCTTGAATGTTACACGTGCAGAGCTCATTCTTGGAGTTGAACGCCAGCTTTTGTGTCAGTTTGGGCGTTGAACTCCACTTTGCAGCTTGTTTCTGGCGTTGGACGCCAGAATTGGGCAGAGAACTGGCGTTGAACGCCAGTTTGTGTCATCTAAACTTGGGAAAAGTATGAACTATTATATATTGATGGAAAGCCCTGGATGTCTACTTTCCAACGCAATTGAAAGCGCGCCATTTTGAGTTCTGTAGCTCCAGAAAATCCATTTTGAGTGCAGGGAAGTCAGAATCCAACAGCATCAGCAGTCCTTCTTCATCCTCTGAATATGATTTTTGTTCAAGTCCCTCAATTTCAGCCAGAAAATACCTGAAATCACAGAAAAACACACAAACTCATAGTAAAGTCCAGAAATGTGAATTTAACATAAAAAATAATGAAAACATCCCTAAAAGTAACCAGATTCTACTAAGAACATACTAAAAACAATGCCAAAAAGCGTATAAATTATCCGCTCATCACAACACCAAACTTAAATTGTTGCTTGTCCCCAAGCAACTGAAAATCAAATAGGATAAAAAGAAGAGAATATACTATAAATTCCAAACTATCAATGAAACATAGCTCCAATCAGATGAGCGGGACTTGTAGCTTTGAGCATTGTCACCACATCAATATAATCAAACTATGTTCAAGGATAAATTCGAAACTCATGTACTTCTTGTTCTTTTGAATTAAAACATTTTTCATTTAAGAGCGGTGATGGATTCATAGGACATTCATATCTTTAAGACAAAGTTACTAACTACTAATGATCATGTAATGAAGACACAAACATGGATAAGCACATAACATAGAAAATGAAAAACAGAAGAAATAAGAACAAGGAATGAATCCACCTTAGTGATGGTGGCATTTCCTTCTTGAGGAACCAATGATATCCTTGAGCTCTTCTATGTCTCTTCCTTGTCTTTGTTGCTCCTCCCTCATTGCTTTTTGATCTTCTCTTATTTCATGAAGGATGATGGAGTGCTCTTGATGTTCCACCCTTAAGTGTCCCATATTGGAACTTAATTCTCCTAGGGAGTAGTTGATTTGCTCCCAAAAATTCTGTGGAGGAAAGTGCATCCCTTGAGGTATCTCAGGGATTTCTCGCTGATGAACTTCTTCATGTGCCTGTTGAGATCCATGAATGTGCTCTCTTGTTTGCTCCATCTTTTTCTTAGTGATGGGCTTGTGAGATGAATCTTTCCATCTCCCATAACTCGGAGGTGGAAGCTTTTGTCTTCCCTTTCTCTTTTCTAGAGGATTCTCCGGTCTTAGGTGCCATTAATGGTTATGGAAAAACAAAAAGCTATGCTTTTACCACACCAAACTTAGAAGGTTGCTCGCCCTCGAGCAAAAGAAGAAAGAATAGAAGAAGAAGAAGAAGAAGAAGAAGAAGAAGAAGAAGAAGAAGAAGAAGAAGAAGAATAAGAAGAAGAAGAAGAAGAATAAGAAGATATGGAGGAGATGGAGGGATGTGTGGATGGATGTGAGTGGTAAATGGAAAACAGAAGGGGTGATCATGAATGGATAAAGAGAGGGTGAGGTGGGTAGGGATCCTGTGAGGTCCACAGATCTTGAGGTGATCCTGTGGTGTTCACAGATCCTCAGGTGTCAAGGATTTACATCCCTGCACCCATTGGGCATGCAAAATGCCCTTGCACACAACTCTAGGCGTTCAGCGCCAGGTTGGTGCCTATTTTGGGCGTTCAACGCCCATTTGTTGCCCATTTCTGGCGTTGAACACCAGAACCATGCTTATTCTGGGCGTTCAGCGCCAGACACTACCCATTTTGGGCGTTCAGCGCCAGAACCATGCTCTGTTCTGGCGTTGAACGCCAGACAGGTGCTTCCTCCAGGGTGTGATTTTTCTTCTGCTGTTTTTGATTCTGTTTCTAAATTTTTCGTTTATTTTGTGACTCCACATGATCATGAACCTAAGAAAACATGAAAAACAAAAACAAAATTAGATAAATAAACATTGGGTTTCCTCCCAACAAGCGCTTCTTTAATGTCAATAGCTTGACAGTGGGCTCTCATGGAGCCTCACAAATGTGCAGAGCTTTGTTGAGACCTCCCAACACCAAACTTAGAGTTTGGATATGGGGGTTTGACACCAAACTTAGAGTTTGGTTGTGGCCTCCCAACACCAAACTTAGAGTTTGACTGTGGGGGCTTTGTTTGACTCTGCTTTGAGAGAAGATTTTTATGCTTCCTCTCCATGGATGCAGAGAGAGATCCTTGAGTAGTAAACACAGAGTTGTCCTTATTTAATTGAAGGATCAATTCTCCTCTGTCCACATCAATCACAGCTCTTGCTGTGGCCAGGAAAGGTCCTTCTAGGATGATGGATTCATCCTCTTCCTTTCCAGTATCCAGGACTATGAAATCAGCAGGCATGTAAAGGCCTTCAACCTTTACTAACACGTCCTCTACTTGTCCATAAGCCTATTTTCTTGAATTGTCTGCCATCTCTAATGAGATTTTAGCAGCTTGCACCCCATAGATTCCCAGTTTCTCTATTACAGAGAGGGGCATGAAGTTTATCCCTGAACCAAGGTCACACAGAGCCTTTTCAAAGAGCATGGTGCCTATGGTACAAGGTATTATAAACTTTCCAGGATCCTGTTTCTTCTGAGGCAATGTCAGTTGATCCAGATCACTTAGTTCATTGGTGAACAAGGGAGGTTCATCTTCCCAAGTCTCATTACCAAATAATTTGGCATTCAGCTTCATGATTACACCAAGGAACTTGGCAACTTGCTCTTCAGTGACATCCTCATTCTCTTCAGAAGAGGAATACTCATCAGAGCTCATGAAGGGCATAAGGAGGTTCAATGGAATCTCTGTGGTCTCTAGATGAGTCTCAGATTCCTTTGGTTCCTTAGAGGAAAGCTCCTTATTGATCACTGGACGTCCCAGGAGGTCTTCCTCCTTGGGATTCACGTCCTCCTCTCCCTCTTTGGGTTCGGCCATTTTGGTTATGTCAATGGCCTTGCACTCTCCTTTTGGATTCTCTTCTGTATTGCTTGGGAGTGTACTANNNNTCTATGATGGATTATAGGTGTTTCCATATGGTTCACCCATGTAATTTACCTCTGCTATTGTAGGGTTTTCAGGATCATAAGCTTCTTCTTCAGAAGATGCCTCTTGAGTACTGTTGGGTGCAGCTTGCAATCCATTCAGACTCTGAAAAATCATATTGACTTGCTGAGTCAATATTTTGTTCTGAGCCAATATGGCATTCAGAGTATCAATTTCAAGAACTCCCTTCTTCATAATCGTCCCATTACTCACAGGATTCCTTTCAGAAGTGTACATGAACTGGTTATTAGCAACCATGTCAATGAGTTCTTGAGCTTCTGCAGGCGTTTTCTTTAGGTGAATGGATCCACCTGCAGAAGTATCCAATGACATCTTTGATAGCTCAGATAAACCATCATAGAATATATCCAGGATAGTCCATTCTGAAAGCATGTCAGAAGGACACTTTTTGGTCAGCTGCTTGTATCTTTCCCAAGCTTCATAGAGGATTCACCTTCTTTCTGTCTGAAGGTTTGAACATCCGCTCTAAGCTTGCTCAGCTTTTGAGGAGGAAAGAACTTGGCTAAGAAAGCCGTGACCAGCTTATCCCAACAGTTCAGGCTGTCTTTGGGTTGAGAGTCCAACCATATTCTAGCTCTGTCTCTTACAGCAAAAGGGAAAATCATGAGCCTGTAGACTTCAGGATCGACTCCATTAGTCTTAACAGTATCACATATCTGCAAGAATTTATTTAAGAACTGAAAAGGATCTTCAGATGGAAGTCCATGAAACTTGCAGTTCTGCTGCATCAGAGAAACTAGCTGAGGTTTCAACTCAAAATTGTTTGCTCCAATGGCAGGAATGGAGATGCTTCTTCCATGTAAATTGGAATTAGGTGCAGTAAAGTCACCAAGCATTCTCCTTGCATTATTGTTGTTGGGTTCGGCTGCCATCTCCTTTACTTGTTCGAAATTTTCAATAAGGTTGTCTCTGGATTGTTGTAATTTAGCTTCTCTTAGTTTCCTCTTCAGAGTCCTTTCAGATTCTGGATCAGCTTCAACAAGAATGCCTTTTTCTTTGTCCCTACTCATAAGAAAGAGAAGAGAAAGAGAAAAGAAAAGGAATCCTCTATTGTCACAGTAAAGAGGTTCCTTATTGTTAGTAGAAGAAGAAAAGGAATAGGGGTGAGGAAGAATGAAGAATCCAAACACAAGGGTAAGGATAGGAGCAGTGATGTGAGATGAAGAGAAGTGTTAGTAGATGAATAAATAATTAGAATGAGATGAGGGAGAAGGATTTTTGAAAAAAAAATTTTTTTTTTTTTGAAAAAGGGTTAGTGATTTTCAAAAATAGTTTTTGAAAGGGTTAGTAATTTTCGAAAATTAAAATCAAAAATTAAAATAATTAGTTAATTAAAAGAAATTTTGAAAAAGAGGGAAGATATTTTCGAAAATTAGAGAGAGAAAGTTAGTTAGGTGGTTTTGAAAAAGATAAGAAACAAACAAAAAGTTAGTTAGTTAGTTGAAACAAATTTGAAAATTAATTTTGGAAAGATAAGAAGTTAGGAGGTTAGAAAAGATATTTTGAAATCAAATTTTTGAAAAAGATAAGATAAGAAGATATTTTTGAAAAGATATGATTGAAATTAGTTTTTGGAAAAGATTTGATTTTTAAAATCACAATTAATGACTTGATTCACAAGAAATCACAAGATATGATTCTAGAACTTAAAGTTTGAATCTTTCTTAACAAGCAAGTAACAAACTTGAAACTTTTTGAATCAAAACATTAATTGGTGATGTTATTTTCGAAAATTAAGAGATAAAGATAAGAAAAAGATTTTTGAAAAATATTTTTAAAATTTTCGAAAATAACTAAGAAAAATGAAAAAGATTTGATTTTTTTTGAAAAAGATTTTGAAAAAGATGAGATTTTTAAATTGAAAATTTGATTTGACTCGTAAAAACAACTAGATTTTTAAAATTTTTTGAAAAAGTCAAATCTAATTTTCAAAATTTTAAGAGAGAAAAAGGGAAAGATATTTTTTTGATTTTTGAATTTTTTTATGATGAGAGAGAAAAACATGAAAATGATGCAATGCATGAGAATTTTAGATCAAAACATGTGATGCATGCAAGAATGCTATGAATGTCAAGATGAACACCAAGAACACTATGAAGATCATGATGAACATCAAGAACATATTTTTGAAAAATTTTTAATGCAAAGAAAATATGCGGGACACCAAACTTAGAAATCTTTGATGCTTAGGCACTAAGAATTCAAGAATGCAGATGAAAAACAAGAAAAGACACAAAACATGCAAATGCAAAGATCAAACAAGAAGACTTACCAAGAACAATTTGAAGATCATGAAGAACACTATGAATGCATGATTTTTTTTTCGAAAAATGCAAGATGCACATGCAATTTACACCAAACTTATAACATGACACATGACTCAAACAAGAAACACAAAAATATTTTTGATTTTTATGATTTTCTAAATTTTTTTGGATTTTTATTTTATATTTTTCGAAAATTAGTGTAAAAAGAAAAATAAGGATTCCAAAATTTTTAATATGAATTCCAGGAATCTTATGCTCTTTAGTCTAAAGCTCCAATCAAAGGGTCAGGCATGGCTTAATAGCCAGCCAAGCTTTAGTATGTAACTCAAAAATGACACGCCTGACATGCCCTACAGACATGGCTTCACAGCCAGCCAGGCTTCAACATGCTTCATGAAACACTAGAATTCGTTCTTAAAAATTCTGAAGAAAAATATATTTTTGAAAATATTTATTTTTTATTTTCGAAAACAAAAGAAAAGTTTTTGAAAGATTTTTGAAAACTTTTTGAAAATAAAATAAGAAGAAAATTACCTAATCTGAGCAACAGGATGAACCGTCAGTTGTCCAAACTCGAACAATCCCCGGCAACGGCGCCAAAAACTTGGTGCACGAAATTGTGATCTCTGGTAATGGCTCCAAAGACTTGGTGCTCTAATCTTAATTCATGATTTGTCACAACTTCGATACAACTAACCAGCAAGTGCACTGGGTCGTCCAAGTAATACCTTACGTGAGTAAGGTCGAATCCCACGGAGATTGTTGGTATGAAGCAAGCTATAGTCACCTTGTAAATCTCAGTCAGGCGGATATAAAATAGTAATGGGGTTTTCGAAAATAAATAATAGAATAGGGATAGAGGTACTTATGTAAATCATTGGTGAGAATTTTAGATAAGCGTATGAAGATGCTTTTCGTTCCTCTGAACCTCTGCTTTTCTGCTGCCTTCATCCAATCAGTCTCACTCCTTTCTATGGCTGGCTTTATGTAAGGATGTCACCGGTGCCAATGGCTACTTTCGATCTCTCTCGGGAAAATGGTCCAAATACTCTGTCACAGCACGGCTAATCGTCTGGAGGCATCACCCTTGTCGTTGGTTGCATCCTATTCCTCTCTGTGAAAATGGTCCGATGCGCTGTCACTGCATGGCTAATCATCTTGGAGGTTCTCGATCATACTGGAATAGGATTTACTATCCTTTTGCGTCTGTCACTACGCCCAGTACTTGCGAGTTTGAAGTTCGTCACAGTCATCCAATCCCAGAGTCCTACTCGGAATACCACGGACAAGGTTTAGACTTTCCGGACTCTCATGAATGCTGCCATCAATCTAGCTTATACCACGAAGATTCTGATTAAGAGATCTAAGAGATACTCATTCAATCTAATGTAGAATGAAAGTGGTTGTCAAGCACGCGTTCATAGGGAATGATGATGATTGTCACGTTCATCACATTCAGGTTGAAGTGCGAATGGATATCTTAGAAACGAAATAAGAGTTCTGTAGCTCCAGAAAATCCATTTTGAGTGCAGGGAGGTCAGAATCCAACAGCATCAGCAGTCCTTCTTCATCCTCTGAATCTGATTTTTGCTCAAGTCCCTCAATTTCAGCCAGAAAATACCTGAAATCACAGAAAAACACACAAACTCATAGTAAAGTCCAGAAATGTGAATTTAACATAAAAACTAATGAAAACATCCCTAAAAGTAACAAAATTCTACTAAGAACATACTAAAAACAATGCCAAAAAGCGTATAAATTATCCGCTCATCACGTGCCAATGGCACAAATTATCTCACGCGACCGCGTCGAGTGGGAACATTGGCCTCCCACACGACCGCGTCACTCACGCGGCCGCATGCCTCGGAATTCGACGTGAAAAGGGTGCACGACCGAAAGTTGTGCTAGAGTGGTGCTGGATTGGTGCTGAACGCACAATCCTTCCCACACGATCGCGTCACCCAATATTTGGCAATTAATGATTTTGAACAGAGAGTTGTGCGAGTGCGAGGCTGCCCTCGCGCCAGTAGCATAAAACGGGTCACGCGACCGCGTGACCGACGCGACCGTGTCAATCAGTTTCAGCGCAAGTGGCGCGATCACGTGCCCCACGCGACCGCGTCACTTGCGCCACACAGCTTTTCTAATTTACCAACTATCTTATCTTTTTCTCCCCAAATCCTATTTTCTCTTTTTCCTCCTTATTCCTTATTTCTTCCTTCTTCCCTCTTCCTTCTTTCTCACTTTTTACACTTTCACTCTCTCTCTCTCACCCCCATTAACAAGGTTTTTCTTTTCTTCTTTCCTCCCCTTAATTTTCTATTATTCTTCTTATTTTTATATGTTATCTTCTTTTCTTTTCTTTTTACTTTCATTATCCATATTTTCTTTTTTCTTTCTTTTCCCTTTTTACTTGGTGTTAGAAATTAATTTGAATCATTATTTCTCATTATATGCTTGTGGATTGTTCTAAATTTGTTTGGAAATTATATATTACTTTTTAAAGGGTTGCTTGCATGTTCAATTTAATACTTTCTATACCCTAATTCTCATGCATGCTATGTGTTTGTGAAAAAGTCCATATAGCATTATGCACTTTTCTACGTTACTCTACTATTCAATGCTTGCTTTTCACAAATTTCCTTTACTATTGTATTCATTGAAATTAATTGTCAATACAAATGTGATGGTTTGTTACGAGTGATGCTTGATCTATGCTACTCATGCCATTGCCAGCATGCCAAAAAACACCTTGCATTCACCTGTCATCATATGCACTAACTATTTTCCATTGATGACTTTTCACATGTAGTCATGACCATGTGTTAACATCATTTACCTTTTACTGTGCATTCATAACCACCCTTTTCCGTTCTCTTCCTTACTCTATCTCTTTGAATTTAATTTACTTTCTCTTCCCTTTTTCAGAATGGCCACCAAGAAGGGCAAAGAGAAAGCTACTCCCAAATCAACAGCAAGGAGAGGAACAAAGAGAGCCCTAGTGGCAGAACCCTCTTCAACTGCGGTAAAGCCCTCAACAAAGAGACTTAAGAGGATTATAAAGGTTGATGATAAAGAAAAAGCCTTCCCAGCAAAGGACACTGCGCGATTTTCCAATCGCTATTGTGAGCAGATGTTCCCCATCCTGGCAGAAAGGAGTTACAACAATGAATACCTTCTTCTCCTCCCAAACCATATTGCCACATTTGTTGAACCGCAAATTGCACAAAGACAATGGGGTTTCCTACAGAGACAGCCGAGGCAGGTCAATCTTTCTTGGGTAGTCAAGTTCTACTCCAACTTTCACCTGCCAACCCTGTAGTCTGTCTTTGTCCGTCAGAAGCAAGTCCCCATTACAGAAGAGGCCATTCAAAAAGCTTTAGGTCTTCCCCCTATTCCAGAAGGTTTAGACGCCTTTCAAGAAGCCGCACTCAAGCTCCAGATGTACCAATTTGACTGGGACGCCGTTCTCAGAGTTATCGCACTACCTGGCAGCCGTTGGATCTACGGATACCATCGTACCCGCCCTAAGGGAATATCGGCTTCAACACTTACCTTGGAGGCTCGCGTATGGGCACAGATCATGTCCCATTACATCTTTCCAAGCACTCACGAGTCCTCCTTCACTGCGAACATGGCCGTTCTACTATGGTGCATCCTTACAGACCAACCTCTGAACCTACCAAGACACATCCGGAATGCCATGGGACACGTACAAATCGTGGGCAACTTATCTTTTCCCGCCCTGGTCTCAGATCTTGTCTCAACAGCCGGAGTCTCCTTCAGAGCTGGGGACACCAAAGCCATACTTCCACGGGATGATCAATATGTCCCTAATGGGAAATATATCAGACCCTCAGCAGCCACTACAAGCCAGCCCACTGAACCAGCTCAGGACATTCCTCCTTCCATACCACAAGCACCTACAACAGACCAACTGCTCCATCAGATACTCGAAAGGTTGGATCATAAAGCGTCGTAACAAGTGCCGATTCACATACCTCAAGGAGCTGATCATGGGAAAATTCAAGGACTCAGACACTCCGGACTCCACTTCATTTACCAGCACAGGGAGCCATGATGGTCCCGACTGTGGAGATACTGCTACCAGCCCACCCCTGTTCCTGACAGATGGCACCGAGGACGGAGCAAAGCCTTAAGTGTGGGAAAGTCGGTCAGTACCTGACTTCTGGAGGTAATTTCTCTTCCCTAAACACCAATAAATTAGGATATTTAGTTAGTTTTTCTTTTATAGAATAGGATAAATTGCATAGTAATAGGTTAGTTGCATGCATGTTCTACTTGATTGAAAAGACAATAAGTTTCTTCTAAGATCCTATCTTTGGAACAAAATTTCACTAATTTTAATCAAAACTTCTATGTTAAATTTGCTTGAAGTTGTATTTGGAACATAATTTTTGAGCTAAAGAACACACAACCTGTGAGATTTGAGCCTCTATGCATGGTTATATTATTTAACCATAATTATTTTATTCTTGTGTGTTTACTTCTCTATGATTGTGATCTATATTTTGTTCCATCCTATATGTCCAAAGTTTATTATATTTATATGTTTGTATATGATTGAGGCCATTAATTGTTTAGCTCACTTATCCAAATTAAGCCTACCCTTTCAATTACCTTTGTTAGCCACTTTGAGCCTTTATATCCCATTTGTTCTATATTTTACCACATTACTAGCCTTAAGCGAAAAAATAATTGTATACCCCAAACTGAATCTTTGGTTAGCTTAAGATAGAATTGTGTGTGTCAATTAAGTATGGGAAATTGTGGGAACAAAAGATAATAAGGGAATGTGTCATGATAATATAATGGAAATTTGGAGACCTACTCATGTGAAACTATAAAAAAAAATTGAAAATCTATGTGCATTGATAAGCTATGTTTATTTTTATGCTTATGAAAAAAAACTAAAAAATATTCAATAAATAAATAAGGGGACAAAATTACCCCAATGTAAAGTTAAGAATTCAAAGATCAATGCATGTATGATAAAATTAAGATAAAAAGTTGATACATGAGTATGGAATGTGAAAGAAATAACAAAAATTAGAGAGCATGATTAGAGAAGGATAGAGTGATTGCCCTATACACTAGAGAGATTAGAGCGTACATACATCATCAGTGAGGGTTCAATGCTTAAAATTCTATGTTCCATGCTTTCATGACCTACCTTCTTGCATTTTTATCTGTTCTTACTGCATGAGAATTGAATTAGTGGAATTTGATTTGTAGTTGTTTTGAAGAGCTTATTTACTATTGATCAAGTGGACAAGAATCATATAGTTACATTTACATATATAGGTTGCATTGCATTGCATGAGTTTTTACATGTTCCTACTCATTTGTTTTATCTCCTTCAACTAAGCATGAGGACATGCTAATGTTTAAGTGTGGGGAGGTTGATAAACCACTATTTTATGGTTTATAATGTGTTTAATTGTGTGGTTTTATCATGATTTTTATCCACTTATTCATATGATTAGCATGCATTTATATTTCCTTCCTAAAATTATTACATGATTAAAAACTTGCTTCCTAGAGACTTTTAATTACGCATTTTAATTCTCCTTTATTCCATTCGATACCGTGATCTGTGTGTTAAGTGTTTCAGGCTTTATAGGGCATGAATGAATTGGAGATTGGAAAGGAAGCTTGCAAAAAATGGAAGGAACACAAGAAATTGAGGAGATGACCAGCGAGAAGTGACGCGGCCGCATGGCTCACGCGACCGCGCGGATTGGAATAGCACAAGTGACGCGGAGGCATGGACGATGCACCCGCATGGCAAAGCAAAACGCCGAATGACGCGTCCGCATGAATGACGCGATCGCGTGACGTGCGCGATCTGCATAATCTGCAGAATTCGTTGGGGGCAATTTTGGGCCCCGTTTTGACCCAGTTTTTGGCCCAGAAAAGCAGACTAGAGCTAGAGAACATGCAGAAACAAAAAAAACATTCACTCTACATAATTTTTAGTTTTTAGATCTAGTTTTACTCCTCCTCTAGGTTTTCTCTCTACACATTCATAGTTCTTAGGATTTTAATCTCTATTGTTCTTTGCATTGGGATATTGAGAAGAGTTATTACCTCATCAAGACTTCGTCATTCTAGTTCGTTTTCTTTACTTGGCTTTACTCTTCCATGTCCTTTAATTTACTCAATCTTACTACTGGATTATTTTAGAATTTATTAATACAAGAGTTACTTTTATTTTTAATTGATTCCTTTGAGTTTTATTTATCATGTCTTTCTTTAATTCTCTTTTCTATGTTATGAATTCCACATTCACAATGAGCGAGTAGTTCCCTAACTTGATGGGGTGTTGATTGAAAGGAACCCTTGAGTTGGAATGCTCAAAAGAGAAATTGTAATTGGGTTTATTGTTGGATTGCTCTCTAGTCACTAACGCCAGTCCTTCCAAGTAAGCGGATTGGGACTTGTGAATAGAAACAACATTCCAACTTGTTTGACCTTCCCTTACCTAGTAAAGGATAACTAAACAGAACAACCTT
>NC_029793.2:133954695-133970361 GCF_000816755.2 Arachis ipaensis | reverse complement strand
AACGCCAGTCCTTCCAAGTAAGCGGATTGGGACTTGTGAATAGAAACAGCATTCCAACTTGTTTGACTTTCCCTTACCTAGTAAGGGATAACTAAACAGAACAACCTTCAATTATCGATTAATCTTGAGAGTACTGCAACAAGAATAGGGCTTCCAACTAATCTACTCCCAGTCAAGGCTTTTATTTAAATTACTTAATTTCTCTAATTTAATTTCCTGCTTATTCAACTCAAACTCTTTTTGAAAACATCTGATTAATAAAATAGCACACCTTTCTGCAACTCGTTGGGAGACGACCTGGGATTCATACTCCCAGTATTTTAATTTTAATTTTTGTGACAACCCTTCTAAATTGATAAGTGGATTCCTTGTTGGTTAAGAACTATACTTGCAACGCATATCTTATAACAATTCTTAACTCGCCAATTTCCGCCACGTCAGATGGCAAGCCTGAAGTTGTTAAAGCATATTCGAATCTCTATGTCAAACAACTGCATGTCAATTTCAGGGTGTATAGCCCAAAACTGAAGCCTTTAAATGTTGACAAGGCATTGAATTCTTATAACTGCGAGGGATGCTACTTGTCTTGGAGGAATTGACAGTGAAATTATGCCATCCACATATGAATGTGACCCCAACTGGCATTGATTGTTCATCTTAAGGGATCTGAGGCATTATTTGATGGAACGGGTGCAAGATGTCTTGGATTACTTGATAATTTTAAATAATTATTTAAGTAATTTCCCTTCCATAGAAAATAAATGTGGTTTTTCTGATGAAGTGGAATCATTTAGGAATGTAATTTCTTTTCTTAGTAGCTACAACTCGATGTCTTTAATTGAGTTTAGTCATGGTTTAAGTTGTTCTTCATTATGTAATACAAATGATGTTGTTAGTTGAACTACTGACTTAATAGCAGAAGTCTATTGTGTTGAAAATAAAGCTGATGTTAATCCAGCGAATGATCAAGTTTATTTTATTCCTAATGAATCTGTTGATTTCTCTTTTGATTGCATCTATAATTTAGAACCTTTGGGTTTTGAAAAACATTCAGTAAAGGATGAGGATCATTTAAAAGGATTCGAATCTCAAGATCCCTTAGAAGAAATTAATCTAGGGTCTCTTGATGACATTCGAATTACTTATATTTGTAAAGATCTCATAGATCCTTTTCGAACTGAACTTTTCCATCTTTTACATGAATTCAAAGATTATTTTGCTTGGGATTATTATCAGATACCTGGTCTTGATCGTTCTCTTGTAGAACATCGGTTAGTATTGAAACCAAATGCTCGACCTGTAAAGCAAACTCTTCGTCGATTTGCTCCAGAAATCAATCAAAAGGTTAAGGAAGAAATAGAACGGTTGATTAAAGCGAAGTTCATTCGAACCGCACGTTATGTTGAATGGGTTTCAAATATTATGCCCGTGATGAAGAAAAATGGAAAACTAAGGGTGTGCATTGATCTCAGAGATTTGAATAATGCTACCCCAAAGGATGAATATTTTATGCCAATTGCAGATATGTTGATTGACTTTGCAGCGGGAAATAAAATTTTAAGTTTTATGGACGATTATTCGGGATATAACCAAATCTTCATTACAGAAGATGATGTGTCTAAAACTGCTTTTCGTTGTCCCGGGGCATTAAGCACTTATGAGTGGGTGGTTATGCCTTTCAGTTTGAAAAATATTGGTGCAACTTACCAGCGAGCAATGAATACCATATTTCATGAGTATATTGGGAGATTTATGGAGGTGTATATTAATGATGTTATGGTCAAATCAATTTCAGTGAATCAACATATTGATCACTTGAGGAAAGCATTTGTTACAATGAGAAAAAAGGGGTTAAAAATGAATCCTTTGAAATGTACTTTTGGTGTATCAGTTGGGAACTTCTTAGGTTTTATTGTTCATAAGAAAGGAATTGCTATCGATAAGAGCAAGGCTAATGCAATATTGGCATTGTCTTTGCCAAAATATAAAAAAGAAGTGCAATCATTCTTGGAGAAATTCAATTATCTTTGAAGGTTCATTTTGAATCTTTCTTATCGAACCAGAGTGTTTGCCCCTTTACTGAAACTAAAGAATGATTCACAGTTTGAATGGACCCATGAGCATCAATAGGCATTTGAGTCAATCAAGACTTATTTATCTAAGGCTCCAATAATGGCGAATGTTCGTCCTCATGAGCCCTTGAAACTGTATATTACAGCATCTACAAACACAATTAAGTGTATGCTAGCCCAAGATGACGAGAATGGGCATGAACGGGCAGTGTATTACCTTAGTCGAGTTTTGACCGATATTGAAACAAGGTATTCCCCAATAGAAAAATTGTGTTTATCCCTTTACTATGCCTGCATGAAATTAAAATGCTACATGGTGGCTAAATCAGTAAAAGTTATAGCTCAAACTGATCTCATCAAAAATATGTTGAGTTTTCCAATGTTACGAGGTCGATTAGGGAAATGGATGTTAGCTTTGAGAGAATTTTACAGTATGTTCCTGCCAAGGCTGTGAAAGTTCAGGTCATTGCAGATTTTTTAGTTGATAATTCGAATAATCTGAATGACCAGGGGCAAATATACTCGACATTAAAGTCAATTATTGGAAGTTATATTTTAATGGATCAAAGCACAAAGATGGTGCAGGGGTTGGAATTCTTATTATCTTTTCAGAAGGGATTCCATCAGAATTCCTGTTCGAGTTAAAATATCCCTGCTCGAATAATATGGCAGAGTATGAAGAATTAATTTTGGGTCTTGAAATATTGATCGGAAAAGGGACTTTGGAAGTCCAAATCTTAGGAAATTCCCAGTTAGTCTTGAAACAGTTATCGAGAGAGTTCAAATGTAATAATGAGAAGTTGCAAAAGTATTTGGCAATGGCTTGGGAATTATTAACTGCTTTTTCGAAAAGTTTCGTTAGTTCATATCCCAAGGATTCATAACGAGATCGCTAATGAATTAGCCCAAATTACTTCGAGATATAGAATTGGCCCAGAAATTTTAAGAAAATTAGCCAGTATTCATCAAATTTTGGTGCCTACAGATGAAAAGGGAAGCTTTGTGTATAGGCGAATGGGAAGATGATGATTGGAAAAAGCCTATTGCTGAATATCTAAAGAATCCCAGCATCCCAGTCGATAGAAAGGTAAAATTGCAAGCTATGAATTTTGTCTTGATGGCTGATGAGTTGTATAAGAAGGGAATCGATGGAAGTCTGTCGAGATATCTAAGTCAAGATGATAAAAACATTGCTTTAGGTGAAGTTCATAAAGGGATATGTGGTGCTCATCAGGCTGGGAAGAAGATGAAATGGGTGCTATATCGAAATCACGTATATTGGCCATCCATGATCAAAGATTGTATTGAATATACAAAGGTGTGTCTAGAATGTCAAAAGCATGGATTGATACAACAGAGCCCAACGTTTGAGTTGCATTCGATTATAAAGCCATGGGCATTTAGGGGTTGGGCTTTGGATTTGATTGGATTGATTCATCCTCCTTCATCGAAACGTCATAAATTTATTCTAGTAGCAATTGATTATTTTACGAAGTGGGTTGAAGCAGTTCCTTTAATAGAAGCTGGGCAAAATGAAATAATAGATTTTATTGAGGAACATATAATCCATCGATTTGGAATTTCTCAAACATTGAGCACTGATCAAGGGACTATGTTTACTGGTTAGTGAATCAAGAATTTGCAGCTTCGAGGAATATTAATATGATTACTTCAACCCCTTATTATGCATAGGCCAACGGGCAAGTTGAGGCAGCAAATAAAATTCTGATAAGTTTGATTAAAAAATAAATCGGGAATAGACCTCGAACTTGGCATGAAACGTTAAGTCAAGTACTATGGGCTTATCAAAATTCATCCAGGGGGTCGACGGGTACGTCGGCCTATAAATTAGTATATGACCATGATGCTGTGCTACCATTGGAAATCAATCTTAACACTTTGAGGGTGTCAAGACAGAATGATTTGCCAGTCAATGATTATTGGAATGCAATATTTGATGAGTTGAATGAATTAGACTCAGGGCAAATATTGGCACTTGAAAACATAATTCGACAAAAAGAAAGTGTTGTTCGAAATTACAATTGTCGAATAAAGGAGAAATGCTTCAGTATAGGTGAGTTGGTTTTAAAAGTTATTTTGCCAATGGAAAAGAAATTGAGAGTTCTTAGCAAATGGTCCCATACTTGGGAGGACCCTTTCCAAGTGATAGGATTGTATTCGGAAAATGCATATCGAATCAAAGATATCGAATCCAGAAATATAATCAATTCGATAAATGGGAAGTATTTGAAGCAATATCATTGTTTATTAAATTAAGATTAAAATGCATAAGTTTGAAAATAAAGAAAACTATTACAAGTACTGAAGTCTAAGGTGAAGAAATGTAAGGTGCCATAAGGTCTGCCAGGTCTGAGCGTAGCTTTACCCTTTCATTGTCCAGAGTTGAAAGTGTTTCAGCATGCCTGAATTCTTCATATTGAGCTTTGTCAAGTTATTTCTCACATTCTTCTTGTTTGGTCTCAATAGAAACGATTTCTTGCACAAGTTGTTGTTGTTCATGCTGGACAGTGGCTAGAGGTGTAGCTATATCTGCCCTCCTCTTCTGAATTTTTGCCAATATTTCATTAATCTGAGCTAATTTTGCTTCAAGTTTTCTCTCTTCATTATCATAGTGAGCTTGAATGAAGAGCGCCTGAGAGATTCTTAAATTGAATTTTTCATGGGAAGTCTTGATTAGTTGTAGAACTGTAGCATAGCTTTCGGATTCAGTTTTAGTTTGAGCCATTGTACCCTTGATCTCTTGTAGTTTTTCTTGGGTAGTTACACTCTTGTTGGCAGTTTGTATGAATTATTTGACTATGGCAGAGTATGGGGACAAGACATGAAGTTCAAGAGATGAATTTAAAAGATCAGACAAAAGTTTGTTCAGTGCTGCATCATTGGTCCACTCAATGGGTGGATGGTCCAGGAGCTTGAGAAGTGACAGAAGTTATTCTCGAGTATTAACATTTAGTTCGGATGAAGGACCAGATGTAGAAGGACCAATGAGTAAAGGAGTAGAAAGAAGCATCTTATCTTCCTGAATAGCTTGGTTCAGAATAGTGACCAGGTTAACCAGGCTGGCATTTTTAGATTCGGTAGAGACACCCAAACCTCTAGATCCCTGACCAGGGAAAGTTTGAAGTTCAGCTTGTTTGGAAGGACTGGAGGTTCGTTGTGGAGAAGGGAGAGTTTCCAAAACTCGAGATGGAGAATCCGAATCGGGAACAACAGTTTCAGCAACTCGAGAAGGAGAATCGAATCAGGGGCCACCTAAAATTCGGTAGAAGTATCATCCTGGTTTGTTGGAGAAATATGTCCAACAATCAAAGTTTGTGTTGGGGAATAAGGGGTATGCTCCTTTTTTAAGTCAACTACCTGCGTTCTAGTTGGAATTGGAAAAGCAACTTGAAGAGGCTGAACAAATTCTGTGGCTTGGATTGATGAGTGAGATGTGGTTTGTCCTAAGTCTTGTTGTTGTTGTTGATGTGGCTAGTCAGGTGCCAGAGATGAAGTGCTCGATTGAACAGCAGTGACAGGCTGAGATGCAAGGTACAATAAGTCGAGATTTACTTTAACTAAATCGAAATATATCTGAAAATAATATAATGTTACCGGAATGGGTCTTATTCTTCGAACTAATAGAGAGCCCGAATCTGAGTCAATTACATCCTCCGACTGTGAGGATGCTGCAAGGATATTCTGAATTGATGGCTCACTTTCATCAGAACTTTCACTCGACGGTTGCAACTGTAACTAAAGAAAGATTGGAATTAAAAGAGTTGCAAGTGAATGTGATTGTCGAAGAATTTCAGTTAAAGAAGGAGCAAATGAATATAGTTACCTTCCTAGAAGTTTTCAAAGGTGTCCGTCGACTTTTCTTTAGTGGTTGGTGTGAAGAAGCTGTAGGTTCAGCTTTTCTTTTCTGAGTTTTCTTTGGAGAACCCTCAGCAGCAGGGACCGCCTGGACAATAGAATACTTGATCTCCTCCAAAGTACGAACGTACTTAGAGTAGTAAGCAGTCCACCAATCGAAACAAGACTTGGTGATGTACGAGCTTCGATCATAAATGAGGTATTTATAGCCCTCTTTTTGTTGTTGATTTTTCAAGAGGCAGATGTCAAGCTCTTTCTTTGAAGCCAAAGTAATATGGCAAAACGGTCTGTTGTTTCTGAGAAGTGGAGTTGGGATAACTTGTGAGAAGCCAAGCTGCCTGGCTGTGTAATGAGGGGCATACAGAGTCACCTTGAAACGTTCTTTTTTATGTTGAGGTAGCCCTGTAGGAATCACCTGTACAGCCAGTAAATTTGCCCAACTTCTGTTAGCAAGCTCATTTTCTTTAGTGTCGGTGGGGAAGAGGAGGCGTTCCAGCCAAGCAGGACCACAATTTCGACGCAAAAAAGGGGTGAAATTGAGGTCCTCATTGTGAAAGTCTTTACAAGAATGAAAAAGAGAAAAGACAGCCCAGAATCGGTCTTCATCCGATTAAGCCTCTGGAAAATCTGGCTTAAAGTTAGCCAATCAAAAACCTTTAATGTGCTGTTTGTCTGTAGCACCACTTCTAGGTGTAACCATGTATTTTTTAAAAATGGCATTAAGTCATAGTTGGAGAAGCCAAAGAGGCCACCTGTACTAATCAAATAGTTATTTTGAAGACAATTAACAAATTGGCAAGTTCTTCGAAAACATGCCCTAGAAAAAGCTTGGCCAAATTAAGATTGTTTCCTTCATGAAGTAGAGTGGCAAGAGGAAGGAAAAGCTTCTGCATTTTAGCACTTCGAGAGCAGAATACAATTGCATTTAGCCAATAGAACAGAAAGGCTACATGTTCATCATCTATAATGGCAGTACCCTCTGCACCCATGTGATGAGTAATAAAGTCGCTGTAGGAAGTTGTTGGGACAATGTTGTATTGTTGCTTAGGCTGCATGTCAGAGGTGAAGTCTGGAAGACTAATTGGAAGTCCTGTAATAGCAGCCACATCTAGAAGTGACATACCAATCATCCCACAAGGAAGGTGGAAATTATTGGTAGTCTCATTCCAGAAAAAGGTTACTGCTCCAATCATCCAAGGGAGCGTTGAAGGTGAAAAGTGAGAAAACCTTAGAAGGTCTTGAATCCCAAGAGCCCCCCAAGTAGCTATCTTCGATGGAGCAAGATGCTCATACCAGGACGTGAAGTCAGTTCCATGAGGGTTGATTTTTGGGTTGTTACGAAAAAGGTTTTTGATTGGTGAAAAAATAGATATCAAGGTCTTGGTTGATCAACAAATCTTCTCCTTGGGCATTTGGGAAGAAAGGAAGTTTCTTGTTCGCCCTTTCCAAGTTCTCAATTGGACCAATGAAACAATGAATATCTTCACCCACAGTGAACGGAATGAGGATTTTGGGGTCATTAATTTGGAGTTGTGGGTCATCAATGACTTCATCATTGACCTGATTCAACACATGAAGAGCTGGAGGAGCCAGTGGTTGTACCTTAGGACCTTTGTCTTTGTCTTGTGCAGCAACGTGGGATAAAGAAGCAGCCATTGAAGAGTAAAGAGGAATGAATATTGAAGAGTAAATGTTGTGCAAGAAAGGTGAATGCAAGAGAAATCGAGGGAATAAGGGTTCGAGAAAGTTGAGCAAAGACGGAAGTGTCGAATTTAAAGGAAATCTTTGCTTAGCCATTATTGCAGAAGGAATTCAAAGGAAAAGGAGGTAACTTTGCGAAGAAGGCGGAGTGGTGGAGAAAAAAAGTGCGAATCGTGGGAAACGTGTCAAACGGGTCAGAATTAATGGAGAAGGTAAATGGTAATTATTATCAGTAAAGGTGCCTGACGTTTGGATTAGGATTAAGTGTTGCATCTTCCAAGAAACGACTTCGAAGGCAAACACATTAATCCTAGGGGGCAATTTATTAGTCAAAATAATTATCTTCAAAAGACTAAGTTGATTCGAAACGCTAGTGAAGGGTCAAGAAAGAAGTAGAGTTCAAAAGGACGCACGTGCAGGCATTAAGTGGAAGTTACTTGACACGGACTCGACTTAGACACCTTGTTAAATCGAACAAGCATTTGAATGAGAAATTGAATAGTTGCTCGATTAGAGAATCGAGCGGTTACGTAAGTGGAGAAGTTGAAGGCTTTCTCTAAATGAGGAGTTTATGGGTAACGTCTATGGGCAAAAGAGCGGGAACAGTTACCTAAGAATTTGCATACAAGGCAGTGTCGTGTAATTAATGGTCGATTACAGATATGGGTTATAAATATTAGTAAGTTTTAGGAAATAAGGGTTGGAACTTTTCTTCAGAAATAGACTCAACCATACTCACATCCCCTGAGAATTTCTGAGTCTGCATTCGAGTTTGATTTCTGTAGGGTTCCTTCCATTGTCTCTAATTTTCCATTTACAATTCCTGCAAACTTTACTTTTTCTTGTCAGATTTATCTTCAAAGTATTCTTTAATTTTATTGTCAGATTTACATTCAAAGTTTTCTTTACTTATTTGCCAATTTATATTTCAGTACCTTTAAGTTTTCTGTCAAAAGCCCTTTGATCAAATCGAAGGAATTTTAATCGCTTTATTTGTAATTCGGCACAAGTCATTTCGATTTCAGTCAAGTTTATTTTTCAAACCTTTTTCTTTTGCACTTCTTTTATCCTTCTTGCACTTTTCGAACTTATTTCTTATTTTAATACTCATCTAATTCGAGCACCTTTGATACACTTATAGAACTGTTACCCGCAAAAAAGGAGTAGATTTTGCTTTCAGACCATTAGAATCGAACCACCATCAATTAGCCTAAGCTTTACCTCGCGTCGTAAAGCGAAGGTTAATCAGAGATTACAAAAGTTCTAAGCTCATACATAATATATATATATATATATATATATATATATATATATATATAAGGAATAGTATAATCTAGAAGTCCGATGAAGGATATAGCTCAAAAACAGGATTTCAAAAGCACAAAACGTACTAACGAAGCTACTAGCTTAAGGCACAAGAAACAAATAAGATACAACAAAATATAAGTATATAATATCATAGGAAACTAGCCTCGGCTCGTGGAGTTTAAGCGGACTAGCCATATACAGTATACAGAATCATACAGAAACCTGACAGTTCAAAAACAGCTTATACAAGTTTTTCTCTCATATTACAAGCCTCTAGGCAAAGACAAAATACAAAAGAGAGATGTATAAACAAGATAAACCAAAAGACTCCAAAAGAATCCAGGATCCTCCGCTTCTGTCACCATCCAAAGCAACTCACCGAGGTGGGTTGCGACCTGCATCTGAAAAACACAACAAAGATATGGTATGAGAACCGGAGGTTCTCAGTATGGTAACAGTGCCCAGTGATGTAGGATATAAGACCCCGGGACGCCAAAGGCAATCCTAAGCTCCATATCTATCACAAGATTCAAACTTAAGCATTCTAAAACAAATAAGCATAATTATAACAACATTAACTTAAATAAACCGGGTAATCTATCTTAGGGATTTCTATTCTAACCAAACACCGCTGTCCCACACCCTTCACCAACCTATCCTCCATGCGATCCCATCACCACTGCCTTCTGAACCTCCTTAATCCCAATAGAAAACATAGATAATATACAATTCAAGTAAAATACAAGTATAAGCATATAAGGCCAATAATTTAGATAGCAATTAGGAATGTTATTCAATTAGGCAAGCCATTACAAGTAATCAAAGCATACAAACGGATAGAAAATGCACATGATGAATGCTTGCCCTACTGGCTGTGATATCATATTGTCGGTTCAACTGCCAACCTGACACATCTCCATGGAGACGTCGCTCTTCGGATTTCTCATATGGGAACCCCCGAGATATAGTACCCGGATCACTATCCAGGTACCGGCGCCTGCACGCTCTATAGATCCGAAGGGATGCGAGCGGGATACTCTTGCCTCAGACCTCACATCTCAACGTAAGCGGGATTAACCATCGTCCTTACGCCGCCGCCGCTACCTCGACAGGCGGGATTAACCACCGTCCCTGCCGAGCGCATAGCGTCTCATAATCTTAGTAAAAATATTATTTCAGTGGTTTTCAAAAAAACATTTTCAGTATACAGAGATCTATCATCTCAATCCGAGTCCTCGACTCATCTCAATCACTGTCCATTCATAACTCAGTTTTCAAATATCAAAATTTTATCATTCCTCATCTCATATATCAATCATCCTTCGCCTAACGTCAAACCATTCTCAGTACGCCAGAAACCTAGGCTTCCGTTTTTTAATTTATCTTAAAATCATGTACTAGAACCCTTAAGTTATATCCCATGTTCTATTACTCAAAACTAGGCCCAAAAGTCTTTAAATGGTGTTATAGAAGCTTACAACCTTGTTGGGAAGGTAGAATAGTTGAAAAACAAGTAAAATTTGAGAAACAGGACGTGTGCGGCCGCACAGAGGTGTGCGTGCGCACGCCCAGGAAAATTTTTAAAAGTGTGCGTACGCACAGGGGTGTGCGTACGCACAGGTGTCAAAATTAAAAAGGTCTGTTCACTCGCACAACCTGTGCCAGCGCCCCCAACAGACTGGCCTTTCCGACGTGTGCGTCTGCACAGGTTGAAATTTTTCCTTAGATATGTGTGTGCACAAGCTGTGCTAGCGCTGCAAACAGAACGCACTTCCCTGCCTGTGCGTGCGCACAGGTGTGTGCGTCCGCACAGGTCAATTTTTGCAGTGTGTGCGCTCACACATATCAGAAATCATGAAATTCCGCAACTTTGCAGAATTTCAGATTTTTAACACCAACTTTGAATGATCATAACTTCCTCCACAAAATTCTAAATTTCACAAACTTTATATCGATTTAAAGGATTTTCAAAGATCTTTAATTCTAGACAAATTTCAACCAATTTTGAAAACCGAGGCAATAGTTATGATCATACGAAGTTTACCAAAATTTAACTTTTACACAAAATCACAATTTCATCAATTTCTTTATAAACCACAACCAAAATCAACTAAACCATTCCAAACACCAATTCTCATCAAAACTAACACTCTATGGCATATTGCACCAAGCTTACCACATATTTCTTCACCTTTCCTCATCCTCAATCTCCACATTAATATATCACATATAATCATACCTCATTAATATATTCCCAATCAATTAACATCAATATCACATTTACCAACATAATTCACTCCCCAACTTCACAAATCATTCATCCTCATCATACCACTATCAATTATCAATATCAAACTCAAAAATCATCATTTTATCGTACATCATCATACAATAGCATCCAACAACTCATCAACCATTCAAATCTAGTCCTATCCTATGGGTCACTAGCCTAAGTGTCCATGAATATTATATACTACATAGAGGAAACCGAAACTATACCTTGACCAATTTTCTATATGCACCAAGACTCAAAATTGAACACCAAAGAGCTTTCAACCAAAATCCAAGCTTTCACTTCCACTCCAATAAGCACAAATAAGTTCCAAAAGCTCCCAAAGCCACAATAATCAAACTATATACATATAAATCACCTCAAATCAACCTAGAGTTCTAATTAAATATAAATTCACAAGGGTTTAGTGGCTCTTACCTCTTCCAATAGATTTAATAGCAAAAATCAAAGGCTAAGCAAGGATTAGAGCAAACCTAAACATCGAAAACAAAAGATTTCACTCAAAACTAAACCCAAAAATTTGAATTTCACAAGGGCACGAAAACTGGGCAGAGAATCTCGAGAAACTTACCACAAGACTTAGATAGAAATGATGGGCTCGATAAGAGCTTCGCGTAGCTGCTGACGGCACGCAAATCGGAACACCGTAGCTCGAGATATCGTGACTTGAAGTGAGAAGTAAATAGTGTTTTCCCCCTTCTCTATTCTCTCTTCTCATGCAGCTAGTGTTTATGTTGTGTGAGTGGTTTATGGCTGAAAAGGGTTCACTTAAAGGACTTATATATGTTGGGCTTGGGCCCAACTTGGGTTCGGTCCAATCCGTTAGCGTTTTTAGCCCGTTTGGCCTAACTTCGGGCCAAAACTTTAAAATTAACACCCTGTTTCTATTTCTAATGTTTTTCTAAGGTTTTTGCCGGTTTTCACTTTTTCTCATGCGGTACCGGGCAGACTTGAACCAGTTCAATCGGTTCAACTGCCGGTTCACGATTTTTCACGGTTTTTTGCAGAAAGCACATTTTCTGACTCAGAAAAACCTACTGAGTCCAAAAATCACCTTTAAATCTCCAAATTCTCTCTCTAACTTTTCAGAATCTAATTTGGGCAATATTAATTACTTGATTAATCGGTTGATTAATTGTGGTTCTTGCATTATTTAGAAAAGTTTAATTTTGAGGAATCGTATTACTTGATTTATTAAGGAAATAGTTATGTTTTTGAATTTAATTTATTTGACAAAAACATGTCTTGAGTTTGACTTATTCAGAAAAGAATTACTTTACTATTTTAAAGCACTTAAGAAAAGTATTATATTTTAAGGTAGATTTTATATATAAAAGGGACTTTGATTGAGTGATGTCATTTTGTGATGTTTTTGGAAAAGGTTGAAAGAGTTAGTTTCAAGAATAAAATTAAGATTGATTTTGGATTTGAATTTGGTTCGGAACTTCTGATTTCTATGATTTGGTTTTAAATGGGTTTAGAAACTTCCTTTGTATAAATTAAATTAAGAAAACAATTATTTTTTTTAAGAGTCTTTACAGAATATAAGAAAATGAGGCCGGTTGTTTTTCCCTAAAGTCTTGAGACCTTGCTGTAAATTTCAATTAATAACTTTTGATTTTAAAGCAATTGAGCAAATGATTTGAAAATGAGTGATTTTGAGTCTTTCAAGAAGAAATTTTGAAGTTGGCTTGGTTATGAAGTTGTTTGAAAGTTTTGAAAAGAAAATTTACTTAAGAAAAGTGGTTCTTGGCAAGATGTGAACTGAATACGTTTGTGATTTGAAAGTGAGCCAAGAATGATTTTTGAATTTGAGTCTGATTGACTGTGAATGTTACTGAGAATATGATGAGGATTTTTGTCCTGGCAAGGATGGTGGTACAGTCCCACTTGCTCAGTGCGTAAACCGTTGTGTAGGAATGGTAGTTTTGTCCCACCTGCAGTGAGGATGGTAGTTTTATCCCGCTCACATATTGATAAATTATTTGGCAAGGACGGTGATTTAATCCCGCTTGCATGTTCCATGCAAGGATGGTGGTTTAGTCTCGCTTGCTTGTGGAACCTACTGATAAGGATGGTGGTTTAATCCCACTTATCCGAGTTGGGTCTGGCAACATAACTGACGCATGAGCTCATGGCCAGTAGGACAGGCATGCATCACATGCATTTATATGACATTGTTTGGGTGTTGATGCCAGGGTATTTTGGCCAGTTTCACTGACCTTTTCTTTACTGTTTTTAAGGTAGTTTCATGCATTTTCTTAGGAAATAAGCTAGTTTTGGGTAGATATTCACTTACATCTTGATTCAAGCATACATTGTACACTTTACATGATTTTATGAGGATTTTGCATGAATTATATGATAAATTGGATGATGCATGATCCCATAATTAAGAGCAAGACTTTGATGCACTTTGTTTGATTGATTTCAGGCCAAAAGAAGAAGAGAAGAGCCACGTTAGTAGCTATGTTAGTTACACTAACGTGGGTACTAACGTGGAAGGAACGAAAGCCACAACGTTAGTGAGAAAAGTTAGTGGCATTAACTTTGAAGAAGGAGAGCATGGAACGAAGACCCACATTAAGAGTCACGTTAGCTACACTAACGTGAACTCTAACGTAGGGACAAAAGGCACCAAGCAACGTTAATGGGGAAGGTGAGCCCCAATAACGCTTGCGAAAGGGGTATATGCCAACGTTAGTAGAAAAAGTGAGTGCCACTAACGTTTTCGAAGCAAAAAGACCCACGTTAGCTTCCACGTTAACTACATTAATGTGGAAACTAACGTGGAAGTAAAGGAAGATGCCAAAGTTAGTGAAAAAGGTGATCTCCACTAATGTTGGCGAAGCAAAAAGACCCACGTTAACTAAGTTAACGTGGTAGTTAACATGGGCAAAAGTCCCACCTGGCAGCCTGACCATGCCTTCTTCAAACAAGAATAACTTGAGCCACAAAACTCCAAATGAGATGATTCCAGTGGCATTGGAAAGTAGGATTCCAGAGCTTTCCAAGCATATATGGCACTGGTGCACGAAATTGTGATGTCCAGGCTCGAACAATCCCTGGTAATGGCTCCAAAGCTTGGTGCTTTGATCTTAATTCATAATTATCACAACTTCGATACAACTAACCAGCAAGTGCACTGGGTCGTCCAAGTAATACCTTACGTGAGTAAGGGTCGAATCCCACGGAGATTGTTGGTATGAAGCAAGCTATGGTCACCTTGTAAATCTCAGTCAGGCAGATATAAAGTGATAATGGAGTTTTCGAAATTTAATAATAGAATAGGGATAGAGATACTTATGTAATTCATTGGTGAGAATTTCAGATAAGAGAATGGAGATGCTTTTCGTTCCTCTGAACCTCTGCTTTCCTGCCCTCAATTTCAGCCAGAAAACCTGCCCCGAAAGTGCAAAGATGAACATGGTATCAACCTGTAGTAAGGCCAGCTGACCTCTTCACCTTCCAAGAAGTGTAACTCGAGTTGTAGAGCTCCAAATGATGCGCTTCCAAAGGCACTGGAAAGTAGACATCCAGGGCTTTCCAACAATATATAATAGTATGGGGTGGACACTAAGTTTGAGCTTTAGAAACTGGCAATAATGAAGCCCTGATCGCTAGCGCTATTGGCACTCAAGTTTTCCAGTAACGCTAGCGACTATGCCAGCGACCATGTCCACTTCAAAGGAGCATAACTTGAGCTACAGAGGTCCAATTGAGGTGATTCCAGTTGCGTTAAAAAGATGATATTCAGAGCTTTCCAACGATATATAATATTCTATAGTGGGCATGAAATTGGAGCACAAACAAGAGGCATCCTTTAAGCCCCAAAAACACCAACTGGGCAGCAAGTGCAACGTTAGCCACAATAACTTTAGCACTAACGCCACACTTGTAGCATTAGTGTGGCTAACTTTAGCACTAACTTTAGTACCTGGACCTCAACTTGACTCACTTCTCTCTCAATTCCACTTCAAAGCTCAAGCAAGCAAGCCCACAATTGTCAACCAATCAAGACCACAAGAAGCATCTAGAGTAGGAATTTTCATTTAATTGTAATTTACTTTTAATTTCATTTTGTAATTTAGGAGAGCCTATATAAAGGCCTTAGTCTTTACATTGAAGGCAGGCCGGGACAATTCTGGAATGGGGGATTGAAGAGGGGTCTTCAGACTCCCTCCCCTCACACACTTTTCCTTCTCTTTCTTTTAGTTGTAATTTTCATTTATGAATGTTGAATTTTCAATTTCAGTTTGAATCTTCATATTTACTTTTCTGCACTTTCTTTCTTTTCTATTTTTATAGAGCAATGATCAACTAACTCTTTACATTGGGTTAGAGAGCTCTATTGTGATTCAATGGATTAAGTGTAGTTCCTATTCTTCTTCTTCTTTCTTTTCTCTTGATTTTACT
>NC_029793.2:133937151-133954670 GCF_000816755.2 Arachis ipaensis | reverse complement strand
AGCCCTAACCGAACACTTACCTTAACCAACAAAACACCAACACACAAGACTTTCACTATACTGAGAACACCCATCACCTAACTCAAAACACCTACCACTTTACTTAACATACCTAAACCCTATCTGAAAACACGACTCCGTATGAGTTTACTATTTCTTAAATCCGTACATTTTGAACCTCCACTCCAACATATTAACTCTCAACTACCGAGAACTACTTACCCCATACTTACTCACTTTAGAGAAACTAATACTAGAAGGGTCGGTGTTGAACTCATCACTAGTTAAAGTGGTTTTATACCTGGTAAAACACCGAGACCTTTCATGGGGTAAAGTACAAGAACTATAAGGGTGGGTGGTACTCGTATCATTTCACTTAGTAAGACACCACCACCTCTCAAAGAGTACTTTAAACTAACTGATTTTACACTACCTACGAGGAAAGAAAGGACGTCTTTCGAGACAGAGTTTGTTATTAGTGGTTTTCTTTAACCTTAGAGGTAACAGTGTCTACTCCTTTAAGGTCACTCCGTTATAGTGTTTGTCAATTAATCGTTTTCTTTTATTTCTTTGTTTTCTTTTGTTTCTGTTTTCTTTTCACAGATTAGATCATTTAGTTAGTTGGCCATCAAACAATTAGTGCTAATTAGGGGCCGTTGCCGCGGTATTTGAACTACGTGCCTTTTGAACAGAGCGTTGTTTAAAGGAAGCCGTTCACATGGCTTAATAGCAGTTCATTATTGAGTGTTTTCTCACTCCAGCTTAGGGTGTCTCTAATTGCCTAATTCGTTAGATACCAACTAATTAATAGGATCAATCTGCTTAGTCTAACCTCACTATTCGTTGTTCCTTAACATTTAACTGTCTTTTCATTTCTTTCGTCATTTCACGTCTTTTCATTTTACCGTTCTTTTCATTTACATTCTTGATTTTTATTTTACTTGTAACCCTAGTTCTCTATCCAACCATTACAACCTACCCAACCTCCTTTAGATAAACTTGCTAGGGTGGAACTCATCATTGAAGAACTCAGAAAAAGTAGAGTAGAGGAGAGACTCACTAGGATATAACTCCTCCTTGAAGAAATAATAAAAACAATCGAAGAGGAGAAAATAGAAAAAAGGGACCATGAAGAAAAATTGAGGGAGAATGCACAACTCTATTCTGAAGAACAATTCATTGAAGAGCTGAGATCACAAAGAGAGACCACTTCACTCTCTCTAGAAACAGAGGAGTTCATTCAAAGGTCAAGAAAAAGGGAGGAAGTCAATCAAAGGAGTCCACACTCCAAGGAAACAGAGAGTTGCATAGAGGGTGAGTTCATTGAACCACCAATTCAAGAAATTTTTGATGAAGAGGATGCTCCACCCATCATACAATACCCAAATCCTGAAATCAAGGTGGTGAAGGCAATCAACATGAACACTAACAAAAGGATGGTGACCAAGAAAAGAAGGACAATATTAATGAAGAAGAAAAGGTCAACCAAAAGCCATCCCACCCCTACCCCAACAAGCAAGTTTACTCAAGCTAACAACAGAAGAAGGCTTGCTGGGGAGAGGCACTCAAAACAAGGGGCATTAACTGGCTCCTCTTTCCTCTTGAGGTCATTCCTCTTAACAAACTGGAAGAAGAGGAAGAAAGTTGTGAACAACATGTCAAGCTAATGACATTAAAAGAGCGCTTGTTGGGAGGCAACCCAACCGTAGGTAACATTCCTTGCTTTGCTTTGTTTATTTCAATAATTTGGCATATGATTGTACTCTAAGTTTGGTGTTGCCATGCAACAATTTGAATTTCAATCTTCACTGGGTACTTGCAACATGCTAGATTGACAGTGGCACACTAAGTTTGGTGTTGCCACTTAATTTTCATGCAAAGTACCATGCCAACACCACTTATTAATGCAATCAAAATGTCTCTGTTTGTATCTCTTGTGTCTTTATTGTATCCTTAACCTTGCTTGCTGAAACACATGCATACTCACACTTCATTCTAAGACATTCATGATCCATCATGGACTCCATCACCACTGTTTTAATTGTTGCTTGAGTATAAGCAATCATTCTATGTCTGGTGTGGGAAAGGGAAGAATAGGAGGAAAAGGGCAACAACAATAAAGATAAAATACAAGGTGGTAAAGTTCCTTTCTCCTCTTACTTATTTTCAGCACTTTAATTTGCATGATTGTCTTCTATTTTCTTTGTATGTGTGTGTGCTTGCTCCTTGTGAATAAGCATGTCAAATCTGTCTTTTAAATTTTTTATTGATTAAGGCTGTGTTTTCTAGTCTGAATGTCATTACTGCATCCTTACTTTGCTTACTTGTATGCTTGTCCCTTTTGAATCAAATGAGAAGAGAATGAGTGTTTTATAAAAGACCAGAGAGGAGTCCATACTATGGAGTAAGTTCATGAGTTTGTGGTATAGTCATAAGTTAGCTAAGTTGGTTCAACCATAAGGTGGGAGGACAACTATCTGTCATGAATACTATGCTTGAGACACACCCCATGAGACTAGCTAAATAAGAAGATCCTAATAAGAAAAAGGGAAAAAACAATAAAGGTTGAAAAATAAAAGAAAAAGAGTAAGCAATAAGGCTAGGAACCAATGGTTTTAATCTCGAGGCATGTGTCTGTGGTGTTCCTGTGTGAGGGATTTACTTGGATGAATAAGCTCTTAGGGGTGCCTTATCACTTGGTAACTTGAGTTAACTAACTCGGGATTATCAACTGAAAGTCCACTATCAAGAGTAACCCTCACTACAGAGCATTTAGTAACCCAAAGAGGTGCTGGACACCAAGTGAAGACCCACGTTAAGAGTCACGTTAGCTACACTAACGTGAACTCTAACATAGGGACAAAAGGCACCAAGCAACGTTAATGGGGAAGGTGAGCCCCAATAACGCTTGCGAAAGGGGTATATGCCAACGTTAGTGGAAAAAGTGAGTGCCACTAAAGTTTTCGAAGCAAAAAGACCCACGTTAGCTTCCACGTTAACTACATTAACGTGGGAACTAACGTGGAAGTAAAGAGAGATGCCAAAGTTAGTGAAAAAGGTAATCTCCACTAACGTTGGCGAAGCAAAAAGACCCACGTTAACTAAGTTAACGTGGTAGTTAATGTGGGCAAAAGTCCCACCTGGCAGCCTGACTATGCCTTCTTCAAACAAGAATAACATGAGCCACAAAACTCCAAATGAGGTGATTCCAATGGCATTGGAAAGTAGGATTCCAGAGCTTTCCAAGCATATATGGCACTACATGGTGGACACTAAATTTGAGGGAGAAAACCTGCCCCGAAAGTGCAAAGATGAACATAGTATCAACCTGTAGTAAGGCCAGCTGACCTCTTCACCTTCCAAGAAGTGTAACTCGAGTTGTAGAGCTCTAAATGATGCGCTTCCAAAAGCACTGAAAAGTAGACATCCAGGGCTTTCCAACAATATATAATAGTATGGGGTGGACACTAAGTTTGAGCTTTAGAAACTGGCAATAATGAAGCCTTGATCGCTAGCATTATTGGCACTCAAGTTTTCCAGTAATGCTAGCGACTATGCCAGCGACCATGTCCACTTCAAAGGAGCATAACTTGAGCTACAGAGGTCCAATTGAGGTGATTCCAGTTGCGTTAAAAAGATGATATTCAGAGCTTTCCAACGATATATAATACTCTATAGTGGGCATGAAATTGGAGCACAAACAAGAGGCATCTTTTAAGCCCCAAAAACACCAACTGGGCAGCAAGTGCAACGTTAGCCACAATAACTTTAGCACTAACGCCACACTTGTAGCATTTGTATGGCTAACTTTAGCACTAACTTTAGTACCTGGACCTCAACTTGACTCACTTCTCTCTCAAGTCCACTTCAAAGCTCAAGCAAGCAAGCCCACAATTGTCAACCAATCAAGACCACAAGAAGCATCTAGAGTAGGAATTTTCATTTAATTGTAATTTACTTTTAATTTTATTTTGTAATTTAGGAGAGCCTATATAAAGGCCTTAGTCTTTACATTGAAGGCAGGCTGGGACAATTCTTGAATGGGGGATTGAAGAGGGGTCTTCAGACTCCCTCCCCTCACACACTTTTCCTTCTCTTTCTTTTAGTTGTAATTTTCATTTATGAATGTTGAATTTTCAATTTCAGTTTTGTTTACTTTCAATAATTTGGCATATGATTGTACTCTAAGTTTGGTGTTGCCATGCAACAATTTGAATTTCAATCTTCATTGGGTACTTGCAACATGCTAGATTGACAGTGGCACACTAAGTTTGGTGTTGCCACTTAACTTTCATGCAAAGTACCATGCCAACACCACTTATTAATGCAATCAAAATGTCTCTGTTTGTATCTCTTGTGTCTTTATTGTATCCTTAACCTTGCTTGCTGAAACACATGCATACTCACACTTCATTCTAAGACATTCATGATCCATCATGGACTCCATCACCACTGTTTTAATTGTTGCTTGAGTATAAGCAATCATTCTATGTCTGGTGTGGGAAAGGGAAGAATAGGAGGAAAAGGGCAACAACAATAAAGATAAAATACAAGGTGGTAAAGTTCCTTTCTCCTCTTACTTATTTTCAGCACTTTAATTTGCATGATTGTCTTCTATTTTCTTTGTATGTATGTGTGCTTGCGCCTTGTGAATAAGCATGTCAAATCTGTCTTTTAAACTTTTTATTGATTAAGGCTGTGTTTTCTAGTCTGAATGTCATTACTGCATCCTTACTTTGCTTACTTGTATGCTTGTCCCTTTTGAATCAAATGAGAAGAGAATGAGTGTTTTATAAAAGACCAGAGAGGAGTCCATACTATGGAGTAAGTTCATGAGTTTGTGGTATAGTCATAAGTTAGCTAAGTTGGTTCAACCATAAGGTGGGAGGACAACTATCTGTCATGAATACTATGCTTGAGACACACCCCATGAGACTAGCTAAATAAGAAGATCCTAATAAGAAAAAGGGAAAGAACAATAAAGGTTGAAAAATAAAAAAAAAGAGTAAGCAATAAGGCTAGGAACCAATGGTTTTAATCTCGAGGCATGTGTCTGTGGTGTTCCTGTGTGAGGGATTTACTTGGATGAATAAGCTCTTAGGGGTGCCTTATCACTTGGTAACTTGAGTTAACTAACTCGGGATTGTCAACTGAAAGTCCACTATCAAGAGTAACCCTCACTACAGAGCATTTAGTAACCCAAAGAGGTGCTGGACACCAAGGTCTCAGTAGCTACGTTAGTTACACTAACATGGGCACTAACGTGGAAGGAAGGAAAGCCACAACGTTAGTAAGAAAAGTTAGTGGCATTAACTTTGAAGAAGGAGAGCATGGAACGAAGACCCACGTTAAGAGTCACGTTAGCTACACTAACGTGAACTCTAACGTAGGGACAAAAGGCACCAAGCAACGTTAATGGGGAAGGTGAGCCCCAACAACGCTTGCGAAAGGGGTATATGCCAACGTTAGTGGAAAAAGTGAGTGCCACTAACGTTTTCGAAGCAAAAAGACCCACGTTAGCTTCCACGTTAACTACATTAACGTGGGAACTAACGTTGAAGTAAAGGGAGATACCAAAGTTAGTGAAAAAGGTGATCTCCACTAATGTTGGCGAAGCAAAAAGACCCACGTTAACTTCCATGTTAACTAAGTTAACGTGGTAGTTAACGTGGACAAAAGTCCCACCTGGCAGCCTGACCATGCCTTCTTCAAACAAGAATAACATGAGCCACAAAACTCCAAATGAGGTGATTCCAGTGGCATTGGAAAGTAGGATTCCAGAGCTTTCCAAGCATATATGGCACTACATGGTGGACACTAAATTTGAGGGAGAAAACCTGCCCCGAAAGTGCAAAGATGAACATGGTATCAACCTGTAGTAAGGCCAGCTGACCTCTTCACCTTCCAAGAAGTGTAACTCGAGTTGTAGAGCTCTAAATGATGCGCTTCCAAAAGCATTGGAAAGTAGACATCTAGGGCTTTCCAACAATATATAATAGTATTGGGTGGACACTAAGTTTGAGCTTCAGAAACTGGCAATAATGAAGCCCTGATCGCTAGCGTTATTGGCACTCAAGTTTTCCAGTAACGCTAGCGACTATGCCAGCAACCATGTCCACTTCAAAGGAGCATAACTTGTGCTACAGAGGTCCAATTGAGGTGATTTCAGTTGCATTAGAAAGCTGACATTCAGAGCTTTCCAACGATATATAATACTCTATAGTGGGCATGAAATTGGAGCACAAACAAGAGGCATCTTTTAAGCCCCAAAAACACCAACTGGGCAGCAAGTGCAACGTTAGCCACAATAACTTTAGCACTAACGCCACACTTGTAGCATTAGTGTGGCTAACTTTAGCACTAACTTTAGCACCTGGACCTCAACTTGACTCACTTCTCTCTCAAGTCCACTTCAAAGCTCAAGCAAGCAAGCCCACAATTGTCAACCAATCAAGACCACAAGAAGCATCTAGAATAGGAATTTTCATTTAATTGTAATTTGCTTTTAATTTCATTTTGTAATTTAGGAGAGCCTATATAAAGGCCTTAGTCTTTACATTGAAGGCAGGCTGGGACAATTCTGGAATGGAGGATTGAAGAGGGGTCTTCGGACTCCCTCCCCTCACACACTTTTCCTTCTCTTTCTTTTAGTTGTAATTTTCATTTATGAATGTTGAATATTCAATTTCAGTTTAAATCTTCATATTTACTTTTCTGCACTTTCTTTCTTTTCTATTTTTGTAGAGCAATGATCAACTAACTCTTTACATTGGGTTAGAGAGCTCTATTGTGATTCAATGGATTAAGTGTAGTTCTTATTCTTCTTCTTCTTTCTTTCCTCTTGATTTTACTAGAGGGCTTTCGATCTTCATCCAATTGGGTAGTTATCTTGGAAAAGAAACTATTCATACTTGGATCTCTTCTGAACCTTGAAAGAGGAATGAAGAGATCATGCTAGAAATGTTTTCTCATGCTGGACCAAATTGGGTGTGGATGGATATGTGACTATAATCCTTCCAACACTTGATTTGGGAAATGCATGTGGTATAATCAGTGACCATACTTCATCTCTTCTCATGAGCAATTGACCAAGGAATTGGCTATTGATCAAGATTTGAGAGATTGAATTCTAAGAAATTGGAATTCGATCAATTAAGATTGCCAAGGAGATCAATGAATGCATTGATTGAGGAAGAGATGAGAATGAACTTGATTCGGAGGATTGCAATATCTCTTGATCCCAATGTTCATTTTATTTTTAGTTCTTACATTTACTTTTCTTGCCATTTTACTTTTCTGCACTTTACTGCTTTCTTTACTTTTCTGTCAATTTACAATTCCTTGTTGCTTATCACTCCAATCTGATTCGTCTAACTAGGATAATTAATCAACCATTGATTTCTTAATCCGTTAATCTCTGTGGGATTCGACCTCACTCTTTTGTGAGTTATTACTTGACGACAATTTGGTACACTTGCCGAAGGAAATTTGTTGCGAGACAAGTTTTCCGTGCATCAGGTGTGCATATTGTAATTAGTTTGTCTATGTGAATATCTATGTTTAATTGCTAATTGCTCTACTTGATATAGCTGCTTGATTGTGTTTGAACCTTCTTACTTGTGTTTGTGACTGAAAATTGGCTAGATTGTGATGAATTGGTTGTTGATTGAGTTGCTTGAGCCTAGGGCCGTGGTTGATTATGAGATGGGCTAAAGGTTGTGTTTGGTTTGTGCTTTTGGTTTAAAAAAGTATGAAAAACTAAACTGATTCAGCATAGACTTAATGAACCTCTACTTTGAACAGTTTGGTCATTCATACTGTCTAGAAAAAAATTTTTAAAAAGGCTTTTGAATTTCTGAGAAATTAACAGCTTTCCCTTTTAGAAAGGATTTCAGATTTGGAATATTAATTCTTTGGTTTTGAAAAGAAGCATAAGGCGGTTATTAATCACTGTACTCTAAAAACAGTTTTATTCTCGTATCTTATTATAGCAATTCTGTAACCTATAGTGAGAACCCTTTCGAGGACGATGTTCTCACTCCCTTACAGGTTTTTTCCCTTTTTAGGATATGGGCGACGGAGCTTCAAAAGAGTTATATTCATTTTCTATTTATTCGACATTATTTTGTATTATCTTAGTTTTTATTTTTCCCTCGCCTTTATTTCTAGCAATTTTTGCAAGTGGGATAGGAGTTTTGATATGTGAAGTTTATATTTTGGTATAATGTATATACATATATGTATTATATGTAAGTATTGTAACCTGTTTTGTAACGTATGTATGTATGTTTTGAATGTTTGTTTTTAAGTTTTAAATAGGCTCATATTTTAGTACTAAATATTGTAAAAGTCGTCGTAATTCCTGAGCTATCAGAGTGGCGCAGCCGGAAGCGTGACGTTCTGATAGTGAGGGTGTTACAATAATAACTAAAAATTATATTATTTTATTTTTTGTTAATTTACAGAGACCCTTATCTTCTTAGCCGACAAGGACTTTGTCCCCTATAACCTTCAAAACTAGAAAATTGCTTATTACAGACAGATTTGATCTTTATTATAGACAAATTTTTAGTTACTGACGAAATTACCGACGGATTTTGTCCCTTTATAAAAATCTCGTTGGAAATTATTTATCGACAGATTTTTTTGTCAGTAATTTACCAACAGATTTTTTTGTTACCGACAAATCTTTCCTCGGTAATCATCCTCTATTTCACTAAAAAGTCAGATTTTTTGACAGATTTTTCGTCGATAATTTATCGATAGATTTGTCTCTGTTACTGACAAATTTTTCCTCGGTAATCATCACCTCCATTTTGCTTAAAAGTCAGATTTTTCAACAGATTTTCTGTCGATAACTAGAGTCAAACTTTTCGATAGATTTTTTGTCGGTAATTAGAGCCTAGAAAAGCATTCACAAATCTTAATACAGACGAATTTTTTGTCTGTAAATCTATCAGTAAGGTAAAACATAATTTGTTTTAAATTTTTCCATTGCAAAATGAATACTTTAAGTTTGTTTTCTAAATTTACTCCATCAAACACACTGTGAATTGAAAAAAAAAAGGGCCAAAAATCACATAGACAAATATAATATTCATTACATCATATCTAATTAGCATTCAAGAATAAAAAGACTCATGATTAATTGACAAAGTATGCTAATTTGAGTAAAGAATACATCACAAAAGAGTGTCGGAATCATACAAATTCTTCTTGTTGATCAATATGCCATTTTCTGACGATGCACTATCATCATCATCATTATTCACATCAAAATGACTCAATCCAACAACAGAAATGGGTTCATTAGCAACCAAACCACAATACCTCATAAAATTGTCAAAGGAAGCCACTTTCTTGTAACGCATCCCGATGGACTTCCAAGACTTACATCCAGAAGTGGAGCACCCCCATTTTTTACTATTATAAGCTTTTTCTGAAATGAATTTTTCAACATCTACAAGGTAAGAAAAGGAAAAGACAATAGTTAGAATTTAAAAACCGTTTGAAGTCATTTTAGGTAATTGCATTGAGAAACTTGCTACAGATTTTCCAGAATCTCATTTAAAGAAGCAAGTGAAGAGCGGCGACTCACTCTGTTCATTGATAACATATACTGAAGCCATATGAGATAACTTCTCTAGGAGGAAGTTGTGCTAAAAAAATTTCTGTTCAATTTAAAGGTATGAGTTAGCAAATCCACAACTGTATTTAAAAACTAGAACAGACATCAAATGTTAAAAGATAATGAAAATACATAAATTGAAATTTAAGAGGTTTTTACTAATATAGGGGATATCAAAGGAATCAAAGTGTACAAGATTTTTAGACCGAAGCATTACTTGAAGATTGAAAAATAATTAAACAGGGTCAACCAGATACAAAGGCCACAAATACATTATAGAAAATTCCTCTAAAATAATACTTACATATATCAATTAGTATTTGAGGGGCTGTAAGTCCAGATTAGTAAACAAATACCCGAGCATCTTATTCTAAATAGACTATGAAAAAAATATGTATCCACTTTAGCTTTCTCTAAAACATGAAATTCCCTTGGGAGTTATGCTAGAAAGTGTACGCTACAAGGAAAAAAAATTTGTTTGAAGGAACATACCACTGAGAACATACCACTAGTAATCATATTCATCACTTCTGAAACACATAGTTGTTACCCTATACAAACAATATATAGATTGATATTGCGATAGTATACAAACTGTTGAAACTAAAATATAAACAATATCCATACCTTTACCACACGCTAGTAAACAAACTCTTGATGTACATATTTTAATGTACCTTAGCATTTGCAATAAGCAATAAAATCTCTGCCTGGGATGAATTAAAAGTAAAATTAACTAAATATAAGTGAATTCATATACAACTAAAAATTCACAAATTCATATACTAAGAAATTGCAATAAATTCTAAGTATCGGTAAACTAAGCTAAGAATTCAAAGTAGCAACTAAAGAACTAAGAACTACAGCAAGAATTATACATGTAATAGTTTGATATAAATAGTTCAAGCTCAAATTGAGATAAAATATTTTTCATTTCAAACTAAAAAAAATGCATTTATCCACACAAAAAAATCAGAAATAGAGTAGAATCATGGAACAAGCTCAGAACAGGTGATCGAATCCTTAAGCTGGAAATTAAAAACATTTAAACAGAAAAAAGAGAATAGAAAGGGCAAAATTACCATTTGTTTCGAGATACCATTATGTGAAGATGAATCTCTTTCATCACTACAACTACAACAAACTCAATTAGCATCAATAGCAACAAGAAAATAGAAACTGCAAAGAAAAATTGATAAACCTAAAATTTGAACAGAAAATTGATCCCTAAGCAACAGAATCACAAAATCAGAGAATACGTGAAATTCATGATGGGAGAAAATGCAATGAGAGTGGCAGCGGAGAGAGCTCTGCAACGACGGCGAAGAAGGGAGCAGACGCGACGAGAGCGGTGGAGAGAGCTCTGCGACGATTGCGACGAAGGGAGCAGACGTGATGAGAGCAGCGGCAGAGGAAGCTCGTGCGACGCAAGGGATGATAGAGAGATATTGTGCGATGCGAGCAGCGGCGGAAGAAGTTCGTGCGACAGAGAGAAGAAGCAGCTTGTGCGACGAAGAGAGGAAGAAGCTCGTGTTTTATTTGTGTGGAATGTGAATGGGGCTCGAGAGAGTGGGGTTAAGTTAGGTTTAAGTCAATATCTTTCGATGGAATATTTTAAATTAAAGACAGATTTTTTGTCTATAATAATTTAATAAAATGCAGCATTTTGATCATTTAAATGCAGACGAATTTTTTGTTGGTAATTATTTTCCACAAAAAATACTAATTTTTTCGACAGAGTTATCGACAGATTCTCTTTTCTGTATGTAATTCATACTAATTCATTTTTCTTTGTTTTCGATGAAAATTCTTTTGCAAAATCTGTCTGTATTTTTGTGGGATAAAATTTGTCAAAAATATTCATCTGTAATAAATAATTTTCTAGTAGTACTTTTTGTAAAAGTAATTTAGTTCTATAAATCTTTTGTTCCATAATTTATATGACAAAATCAATATAATTTTAAAAGATTTATATTTTCATAATTTTATTATGGATAAAAATACTAACTTTAACAAAAAATCTTAATCAATAAAATCCCAAATTATTAGACCATCTTCCATGAATAGCTTGAAATCTTAACAAATAAAACTTTGACAAAATGACAAAAACACTCCATGTGTTACATTACTTATTATTATCTAATCATATCATTTTATAAAGAATATTCTTATTTCACTTCATCAAAGCATCAAAGAAAGCAAGGGAGAACGAACCTGTGCAATCGGCCAAAAATAATGTTAGAAACAAGAGACTAAACTGGAAAAATGATTTGTGTATTATTGAGTGTATTCAAGTTGTTTATTCAAGTTGTCTAAAATGATACAATATAGAAGGATATTTATAGGGACTAAGAGAATCGTAATAATAAAGACGTAATTCCTATAATAAATATTCAGATATACTAAATAATACTAATTGATCCTAATTGATCCTAATTATATTCTAACATCCCCTTCAAACTCAAGTGACAACTTGAGTTTGAAACTTATTTAAAAATTAATACAACGAAATAAAAAAAATACATAAACGAATAGAACGGGTGTAGATGGAACTGCCAGAAGGAAGCGCAGATGGAACTGCCGCTTGTCTGAAGGAAGCACAGACGGAACTGCCGCTTGTCTGAAGGAAGCGCAGACGGAACTGCCGCTTGTCGGAAGAAAGCGCAGACGGGACTGCTGCTTGTCGGAAGAAAGCGCAGATGAAATTCTCGCGGGTGCAGACGGAACTGCCACAAGGAAACACGCAGACGGAACTGCCACGGGAAAACGCAGACGGAACTGCCACGGGAAAATGCAGACGGAACTGCCACGGGAGAACGCAGGCGAAACTGTCACGAGAGAACACAGACGGAACTATCACGAGAGAACACAGACGGAACTGTCACGAGAGAACGCAGATGGAACTGCCACAAGAGAACGCAGACGGAACTGCCGAAAGAGAGCGAAAACTATAAGAGAAGGAAAAAAATGGTACAGAAGGAAAATATGGTGATTTCACTAGAAGAAAAACTACCTATCCTACCATGGCTCTAATACCATGTTAGAAATAAGAGACTAAACTGGAGGAAGGAATTTGTGTATTATTGAGTGTATTCAAGTTGTTTATTCAAGTTGTCTAGAATGATATAATATAGAAGGATATTTATAGGGACTAATAGAATCGTAATAATAAAGACGTAATCTCCTATAATAAATATTCAAATATACTAAATAATACTAATTGATCCTAATTAATCCTAATTATATTCTAACAAATAAAATGATACTAAGCCACACCAGTGTCATCACCGTCACACCAATCCAGGCAATCCTCATTTTCATGAATATTAGACTGGATTAAATTAAGGAAACTACTTAGAGCTTATATTTTTAATAGAACAACTAGAAAATTGACTAGTATTACATTATTCAAATAATATAAGATAAATACGAAAAAATTAAATTAGATTAGAATTATATTAAATTAAATATCAATTTTAAACTTTAATTTTATATCTAACATGTCAATATTATATCTATATTTTTGAAGAGATAAGTCGAGTTTGATCGCAAACTGATACTTATTTATTTTCATTTCAAGTAAAGTGATCCTTAAATTTAAAATCTATTGAAAGGATTGGACTTCAATAATTGAAGTTTATATATACTACATCACCAAAATATTATATTTGAGGCAATTTACACATATAAAATGATTGGAGAAAATCTTTACGCAAATACAACATTGGCAATTTCTAGACACAAATGTAACAAACGCAACTGTATATAATTCGCTACACTTTGTAACGGAACTCAATTGCACGTAATTCGCTACAGGGTATCGCGGATTACGTTGAGGGCTGCATTACTCATAAACCGCTACAGGGTGTAGCAGTTTATGACCAAATGGCGTTTGTGCATATGTAGCGGATTATGAGTATAGTGGTGATTATATATACCGCGTGAGGCTGTAGCGGAAATCATTTGAAGTATTTTGGAAAGAAAGTTAGAGAGAGAAAGTAGAGAGAAGGGAGAGAAAATTCAAATTCTTGAGTAGTTTGGAAGAATGGACAATGAACGGTGGTTGTACCGACTCGACGGCGTTACTCACATAGCCGAGACCATCGATGAAGAGGTAAGTGTCTCTATTTCCCTTCAATATTTTAATAAATGTATATTTTATTCAATATTAAGGAAGTAATTCATTAATTAGATAGATAGAGACTTAGTTTAGCTTTTGGTTTGAAAATGAAAATTTGAAATTTAAACTTTGACATTTAACATTTAATAGTCAAGGTAGAGAGGTAAATTAGTAATTTCAAAACCCAAATAGCTTAAGAATATAAACATAAGCTATAGTTTGGTGATGTCGTTGTTAGAAATTAAGCTGGTATTCTTTATTTCTGAAAATGCAGCCAACCCGATGTGTGTATAGCGTCCGTAGGCAACAAAATATGCCATTAGCTTGGCTGGACCCCTACAGTTGCTACAGTCATGGATCTTTTGGCGGTTCCCCATGCTGAGGCCGCAGGGTTTTAATGCTTTCTCTTTTCCATTGGCATCCAGGTATAATTTAATTCACGTATTCTTTCAAGTTCATTACGTTCTATATATAAAATACATACTTACGTGCTATTTCTGCAACTCAGATGGGCCACATATTTGCCCACTTCTGATGGGAAGGAACAACGGATTATTCAGTATCGTCTGGCATTGGATCGACTGACTCATCGAGATGTAAGTATTTTGTTTTTGTTCGTCATTGTTTTAATTGTTTTTCCCACACTTATATGTATACATTGGTACAATGCTGACTTGCCTCATGTCTATCAGATTGTGTAGGAGCCTTATAGTTCTCTGGACGTACTGGCAGTCATCCATCCAGAGATACTGACTGAGGAGCACAGCCGGTTATAGCGGGCTATCACCAGCCTGATATACTTTGTAGTGATTGAGTGCCATCAGGTAGACAAGGTCTTCCCACAGCTAGGGGGCATACAGCATCTTCCTGAGCCAGCGCTCAACATAGAGTATCTTCATAGTAAGGACGGCACGGGTGGAGATAGATGGTTCCCCACTTACTATAGGACATGGCATCAGCATTGGGACGAGCGAGTTTGCTTTGTGTTGAGTGTCTAGAGAGTTCCTGATCCTGGTCCATCCGCTGAGTACCTGGACTGGTGGCACCATGTTGCACATAGGATTCTATCACCAGGGATTGCTTTCGCCGACCCCAGGCTGACCCAGGTTCCGGACGATGCCATACTCAGAGGGTCGTCGCAGGCGCCGACTAGAGTTCCAGCGTCCGATATGCCGGATAACAGACGTGTGGAGCGGAGACGACGCATCGGTACACGTGCCACTAATCGCGAGTGGCGCTGGCTCAACGACATGATGCAGAAGGAGCAGGTTGGTGGTGATGACGGAGGCCAGGCAGATCATCGCCTTCGTCGATCTACTGCTAGACGATGGACTGCTCGTGGTGGACGAGCACTTCCCGTCCACCATGATGACGAGGTTGGATCGTCCCGTCGGCACCCTACAGACACTCATGTTGGTGGCACCGCAGAGGCTAGTATGGGTGGTACACCTTTTACTCACGTATCTAGCTCTCAGGTACTATATGAGTATAGCACACAGCTGTTAGCCGATCTTGCTACCACTTCTTTCACCATGAATTTGGACGATCAGTTGGGTGGACCCCAGTTCTATGCGAATTTTGCTGAGATGATACAGGGTGACGACGTTCATCAGTACCAGAGCCCGATTCCAGGCGGCCCTTCCGACCCTCCGAAGTATAGGCCACAGCCAGCGGATGTGCCGTCCCAGATTCTTGAGACCCAGCTCCCGGTAGACCTGAATGAGCCCGCAGGTAGCCCGTACAACACTTGGTTCGGCATGGGGGGACGCCACCATCTGCATTTGGAGTTGGGCCACAGGAGGCTCCACCGGGAGATCGGCGAGCGGCTAGGGTTAGGCGTCCGACTCGATGTGGCACAGGCTCGCACCTACTTAGTCAATTCAGGGGCGACCATGATGTTGATGGTGACCAACAGCAACGCCGATTGTCTTATTTCCGACCGTTATCCTTGTATGAATTATGACTTATTTATTTTCTGTTAGGGTTAACGACTTGTGACAGTTATATCTGTATGAGTTATGTAGTTAACTTATTCTGTGTTATTGTTAATGTTTGGTGGCTATTATTTTTGTACGACTTATTGCGAATGACGATTACATTTTGTATCAATTCGTGCATTTTGCATCATGGGTTGTTACTATTAACATATAATCACCACTATACTCATAATCCGCTACAGGGTGTAGCAGATTATGCACAAACGCCATTTGGTCATAAACCGCTACAGGGTATAGCAGTTTATGAGTAATGCAGCCCTCAACGTAATCTGCGATACCCTGTAGCGAATTACGTGCAATTGAGTTTCGCTACAGAGTGTAACAGATTATATACAGTTATGTTTGTGCATTTACGTCTGGAAATTGTCAATGTTATATTTACGTAAAAAAATTTTTCAATCATTTTATTCGTGTAAATTGTCCTTATATTTGATTATTAATTTCAATAATTGACGACTATAGTTTATTATTACATCAACTTCTGTCGTCATATAGATATTTTCTCCCTTTGCATTATAATATTCAAATTAAATATGCAATGGTACAATAATTGAAGACACGTGTACGACGAATATATACAATCTGCAAATTATTGAAGTGAGGGTATTTTTCATCTACAGATATAAAAACGTGTTTTACATTAGTATTTCAAATTAATATAAAATTCTTCCTTTTAAGATTACTTTTTAGCATAACGAGTGGATTGAACATGGACGTCTTTTCATGCCTAATGCATTAATATTGCATACAGCAATTTTTTTTACCCTAGAAGTGTAAAAGTATCTGAGAAATTTCATTTGCCCTGGTCCACCACTTCAGAAAATTTGCAGAAGTGATATGTTATCTTTTTAATTTGAAGATAAATGTCTGTAGAAATTTTAGTTGAAGTGAAAAATTAGGGTCTTTTAATATGTTACATTTCCGAATAAATATATAGTATGAGTGATGCGTTTATGATACTGTAATATTTACAATTAAAGACCATTCAATCCATCTGCATGCATAAAATAAGAAAAAAAAATCTTCGTACTAATTTTTATTGGTTTATAATTAAGCACATTTTAATAGGGGGTGGTTGGATTAAAATTTTTTAAGCTAACTATATTAACACTTACGTTTAATTTAGTAAAGTTTTTTGAAAAAGTACTTTGTCGTACTTTTTAAAATGACAAACACTTTATTTGCTTCAGTAAATCAAAAGGGTAATGTGTTTGTATTTGTCATTTTTAAATGTTAGGAGTATTTTTAAAAGCATCTAAGTAAAAAATTTTTAAAGTTGGCTTATATTTATTAAAATTAAAAAATCTAATATATCTTCAATTCGAAAAAATATTTTATTAAAAATTCACCTAAACAAGCCCTAAATCTTAATTAAAAGAAGATTAACCATTCGCTCAACTACACATTCAGACTTTTTACATATACATTTTGTAGTTAAAAGCTTGATTAAGAATTAATAAGTAATTAACCAGGGTGAAAGATCTAAAATAACAACACCGTACCTGTCATAATTTACATGGAACTTGGATTTGGAATTCATTACATATGACCCTAAATAACGCACCTAGCATGATTTACATGGTACATGGCGGAAGTGGGTTAATTTCCACCTAAAATCTTACAATGCAATAACCATAGGAACTCACTCATTTTTAATTAAGAAAAATATAAGGAAGTTAACACTTTTTATTAATATTTTAAATTAATATTTCAACAACGTCGTTCGGTTCATAATAAAATATATAAGACTTTGTTATTATTATTGAATTATGAT
>NC_029793.2:133935296-133937116 GCF_000816755.2 Arachis ipaensis | reverse complement strand
TTTTTAAAAGAAATATTTTTATTTAATTTTTTAAATTTTAAATTTATATTTTTTATTTTTATATTTATCTTAAATCAAATAGAATATTTAACCATAATTTAATTTAATATATTTTATACTAAATATAATATAAAAACTTAATTTAATTTTAATCTCTTAATTTCTATTTTTTTAATCTCTATCTCTCTTTTAAATACAATCTAAATATTTAACTACACATGATTTTGCTAGAGAGATAGTAAAAAATATCGAACAACCAGAAAATAAAAATTAATAGAAATTCAAAAACTATACGTTCAAAATTCAAAAATTATACTCCAAAATTCATGTTATCCGGTGATTGTCTTATTGACTTTTTTTTTTCATTGTTTTCCCAAATTTATCTCTGTTCAAGAATTTTGACGCGGACAATTTGTATGAAAAGATATTCTTGATCAACATCTATGTCTTAAAAAAAATTTCGATATAAAGACATTTAGTCATAATAATAATAATAATAATAATAATAATAATAATAATAATAATAATAAAATTCTACGTCCAAACAAAATATTTAACCAAATTGTTATAACAACTTTTTAAATCATGCGCCTTCTTCTCTTTCTCTTTTTTCTCCATTTCCTCCTCCTCCTCCTCCTCCTTCTTCTTATTCTTCCAAATTCGCACACACAGATGGTTCTTCTTCTTCTTCCCTTCTTCTTTTCCTCCTCCTCCTTCTTCTTCTTCCAAATTCATGCACGCGGGTTCTTCTTTGCTTCTTGCTATCGTCATCACCAATAATACCAATATATTTTGTAAACGTCTTTATTAGTTCTAATTTTTTTTGCTGCCATCATTAAATAATTTTGGTTCATTTCTTAATTTATTTCGATTCATTTGTATGTTAATTGAGGTTTACTTGATGCTGCTAATAAGTATTGATCAAATTTTTATTCCTTAAGTAATTTCGGTTTATTTCTTAGTTTAACTGAGATTCATTTGGATCCAGAAATAAATTCGATATGTTTTTGTTAATGATTGAGTCTTTTTAACTATTTCAATTCATTTGTATGCTAATTGAGATTCACTTGATACTGCTGATAAATATTAACCAATTTTTTTATTCTTTAACTAATTTCGGTTCATTTCTTAGTTTAATTGAGGTTCATTTGGATCCAGAAATAAATTTGATGTGTTTTTGTTGATAATTGAATTTTTTTTATTACTAGTTCAAATCTGAACTAATTGAATAGAATAGAGTAGAATATGATGCAATTGAATAAAGTGATCATGAATAATTTGATTCTTGTTTGCTAAAAAATTTGGTTAATACTTATTAGTAACATAAAGTGAACCTCAATTAACACAAACACATCGAATTTATTTCTGAATCCAAATGAACCTCAAATAAACTAAGAAATGAACCGAAATTATTTAAAGAATAAAAATTTGGTCAATACTTATCAGCAGTATCAGGTGAATCTCAATTAACACACAAATGAACTAAAATTAATTCACAAATGAATCGAAATAAACTAAAAAATGAACCAAAATTATTTAATGATGGCAACAGAAAAAATCAAAACTAATAAAGATGTTAGCAAAATGTTGATAATGACGATAACGAAGAAGAAGAAGGAGGAGGAGGAAACGGATATGTTGTGTTATTGAAATGTGCGTATATATACGCTGGTGTGATGAGAGTAGTTTTTGGTAAGTTTGGACAAACTTAATTAGATTTAATTGCCAAAAATACTTGAATGTGTAGTTAGACTGTTGTAATAATAATAATAATAATAATAAAGATGACGATGATGATGATTTAACTAATTTATGATATA
>NC_029793.2:133930321-133935104 GCF_000816755.2 Arachis ipaensis | reverse complement strand
CGGGTTCTCTCTTATCTTTTTGATTTGTGAGCTTCTGTCGTACTTTTGAAATTAATACACAAACTCACAAAAGACAAGGAATTGTCTATTTAAAGGTCTATGTGTTGTGATAAGTATAAAAGCTGAGTTGGATGCTCATTAATGTCTGGGCGGCTCAGCTTCTCAATGATAAATGGCATTAAAGAAATGTTGAAAAAGTAAAGTATGTTACTATTATAAATAGTAGAATGTTGTTTTACATTCGGACATACAAAAAACAACAGCAATATAATAATATTCTCTTTTTTTCTCTTACTATAAACAAATGCTATTATCTCTCTCTACTTTTTATACTCCTTTCCATCTTTATATATATATTTATGCAATTCTCTCTATCTTTACTTTTTATACTCCTTTCTATCTTTGTATATATATATATACATTACAACATATAATTTTATTATATATATATATAAATTATTATTGAGCTAATTATTTTAATTTTAGAGTCTTCTATTTATACATCTTTATTTTATATATATCTTTTATTTTACAAAAATTAGATACCGTTAAGGCTAAAAATAATATATCCCAGAAGGATAAAGTCAAAGCCATGATTTTTCTTTGTCGTCATCTTGACGAAGGAGTGAAAAATGAATATCTTACATTAAAAGATCCTGCAGATCTTTGGAAAGACCTTGAAGAAATGTATAATCATCAGAAAATGGTAATACTTCCTCAAGCCAGATATGAATGGACGCATTTGCGTTTACAAGATTTTAAATCTATAAATGAATATAATTCTGCAATGTTTCGAATCACCTCACGAATGAAATTGTGTGGGGAAAAAATAACTGATCATGATATGTTGGAGAAAACTTTCTCAACCTTCCATGCCTCGAATGTGCTCCTGCAGCAGCAGTATCGAGAGAAAGGGTTTAAAAAATATTCTGAGTTAATTTCTTGCCTTCTTGTTGCTGAACGCAACAATGAGTTGTTATTAAAAAATCATGAAGCGCGCCCAGCCGGCGCTACCCCATTTCCTGAAGTAAATGTGGCAAATTACCCCAGAAGAGGTAAATGGCAATGTTTTAATAATAAGAAAAATTATGGAAGGAAAAAGAATTATGTTCAAAAGAGATAATCTCACCAGAAGTGGGATAAAGAAAGGAATATCGGGCAGAATAAATCAACCGAGGAGAAGTGTTTCCGCTGTGGTGGAAAGGGCTATTGGTCACGTACCTGTCGTACCCCAAGGCACCTAGTCGATCTTTACCAGGCATCTTTGAAAAAGAACGACAAAGGAAAGGAAACAAATTTTGTTTCAAATGATGCTGAGAACTCCACCACTCATTATGATGTATCTGATTTCTTTGAGGATCCTGAAGGAAATATTGGTCATTTAATCAATGATGGAATAGTTTAATATGTGGGATTGTGAAGTATATATGTAAATAAATAATGTAAAGAACTTATTGTTAAGTTTTATTTTCTATGCATTTAAGTTTCAAATATGATGTACATAAATAATGAAATATTAATGTTTAGGAATTTTGAAATTATTAAATGTGTCAAATTTTAAAATAAAATTTCAGTATATGACATTATTTTATGTACAGTGTTTCTTAGAAAAATAATTCTGATCAAGTATTCAATTTAACTGTGCATACTACTCATTTTATTATTATTTGTTTTTGAAGAGATTGACAAGGATATGTAATGAAGATGTATGCCTTGCGGATAGTGCAAGTTCACACACTATTCTCAAAAGTGATATATATTTTACCCATCTTGTGCCAAAAGAGGAATATGTTAATACTATTATTGGCTCAGGCAATGTGATAGAAGACTCCGGAAGAGCTATAATTTTGTTTCCTGGAGGAACAAAATTTATAATAAATAATGCACTATTATCTACCAAGTCTCTGAGGAACTTGTTGAGTTTCAAAGATATTCGCCGAAATGGATATCATGTTGAGACGATGAATGAGAGAAATCATGAGTATTTATATATCACAACTCATGATTCAAATAAGAAAGTTATATTAGAAAAATTACCCTCACTTTCATCTGGGTTGTATTATACCAATATTAGTGCAATTGAATCACATGCCACTGTAAACCAGAAGTTTACTAGACCAAATGAATTCATAACTTGGCACGACCGTTTGGGCCATCCGGGAACAACCATGATGAGGAGAATTATTGAAAACTCTCATGGACATTCACTAAAGAACCAGAAGATTCTTAAAACTAGTGAATTTTGTTGTGCTGCATGTTCTCAAGGGAAGTTAATTTTAAGGCTATCATCAGTAAAAATTGGATTTGAGTCCCCTGAATTCCTAGAAAGGATTCAAGGTGATATATGTGGACCTATTTATCCACCATGTGGATCTTTTAGATATTTTATGGTCCTAATAGACGCATCTTCGAGATGGTCACATGTGTGCTTATTATCTTCTCGCAACCTGGCGTTTGCGAGATTACTAGCTCAAATTATTCGATTAAAAGCACAATTTCCAGAAAATCCAATCAAAGCAATTCGTCTTGATAATGCTGGTGAATTTACTTCCCAAGCTTTTGATGCTTATTGTATGGCTAATGGAATAAGTGTTGAACATCCAGTAGCTTATGTTCACACACAAAATGGGTTAGCAGAATCACTTATTAAGCGCCTCCAATTAATTGCTAGACCCTTACTTATGAGAACAAATCTCCCTACCTCGGTTTGGGGGCATGCTATTTTACATGCCGCAGCACTTATTCGTTTGAGGCCAACGAGTTATCATCAATTCTCTCCTATGCAATTAGCTTTTGGCCAGTAGCCAAATGTTTCCCATTTAAGAATATTTGGGTGTGCGATATATGTTCCCATTGCACCACCTAATCGCACCAAAATGGGACCCCAAAGAAAATTGGAAATATATGTTGGATATGATTCTCCCTCTATAGTGAGGTATCTTGAGATACAAACTGGAGATGTATTTAAAGCCCGGTTTGCGGATTGTCATTTTGATGAATCAAAATTTCCAACATTAGGGGGAGAGAATAAGCTTCCTGAAAAGGAGCTTAACTGGAATGCATCATCATTGATGCATTTAGATCCTCGATCAGGGCAATGTGAACTAGAAGTTCAAAAGATTATACATTTGCAAAGAATAGCAAATGATTTGCCTGATGCATTTTCCGATACAAAGAGGATAACTAAATCTTATATACCAGTAGAAAATGCCCCAATTCAAATTGATGTCCCAGTAGGACAAGTAGCCACTAAAGCAAATTCACGCCAGAAGCGTGGCAGGCCTGTCGGTTCCAAAGACAAAAATCCTCGAAAGAGAAAAGAGATAAATAATATTCCTGTTGAAAAAGACATAGTAGAGACACCTGCAGTTGTCCAAAATTCTGATATAACGCCAGAAGACGTTCAGGTACCTAAAAATTGTGAAAATGACGAGATCTCGATAAATTATGTATTTACAGATCCTAAAGAAGAAAATGAAGATATCCTTGGTCCTGAAGTACCATATCTTAGTGCCATTGGAGCGCTAATGTATCTTGCTAATAATACGCGACCTGACATATCATTTGCTGTGAATTTACTAGCAAGATATAGTTCCTCTCCAACCAGAAGACATTGGAGTGGAATCAAACAAATCTTTCGATATCTTCAGGGGACGGTTGATATGGGTTTGTTTTATCCCTATGGATCCAAGTCACAATTAGTTGGCTATGCAGATGCTGGATACTTGTCTGATCCACATAAAGGGAGATCTCAAACAGGATACCTGTTCACATATGGTGGTACAGCTATATCATGGAGGTCCACAAAACAGACGATAGCAGCAACCTCCTCTAATCATGCTGAAATACTGGCGATTCATGAAGCTAGTCGTGAGTGTTTTTGGCTGAGGAGGCTGATTCAATATATTCTGTCATCATGTGGACTGATTGATCATAAGATAGCTTCAACTGTCCTGTTTGAAGATAATACAGCATGCATTGCTCAACTTAAGGGTGGATACATTAAAGGTGATAGAACAAAGCATATTTCTCCCAAATTATTCTTCACTCATGACCTTCAAAATCAAGGGACAATTGATGTCCAACAGATCCGTTCAAGTGACAATCTGGCAGATTTATTTACAAAGTCACTTCCAAAATCGTCCTTTGAAAGATTGGTACATGAGATTGGGATGCGCCGATTTCGAAATATTAAATGATGTCGATAAGAGGAGGAGACTGTACTCTTTTTTCCTTGGTCAAGTTTTTTTCCCGTTGGGTTTTTCTTGATAAGGTTTTTAATGAGGCAGTTTCCATCATAAAGGATATTGTATTCTTTTTCCTTCACTAAGGTTTTTTCCACTGGGTTTTCTTTAGTAAGGTTTTAATGAGGCATAATCCTAAATGGGCATCCAAAGGGGGAGTGTTGTGATAAGTATAAAAGCTGAGTTGGATGCCCATTAATGTCTGGGCGGCTCAGCTTCTCAATGGTAAATGGCATTAAAGAAATGTTGAAAAAGTAAAGTATGCTACCATTATAAATAGCAGAATGTTGTTTTACATTCGGACATACAAAAAACAACAACAATATAATAATATTCTCTTTCTTTCTCTTACTATAAACAAATGCTATTATCTCTCTCTACTTTTTATACTCCTTTCTATCTTTATATATATATTTATGCAATTCTCTCTATCTTTACTTTTTATATTCCTTTCTATCTTTGTATATATATATACATTACAACATATAATTTTATTATATATATATAAATTATTATTGAGCTAATTATTTTAATACTAG
>NC_029793.2:133899965-133930227 GCF_000816755.2 Arachis ipaensis | reverse complement strand
ACAATAATAATAATAATAATAATAATAATAATAATAATAAAAAAGAAAAAAAAAGTATAAAAGCGAAAGGTTGCAAGAAGGATAATATTAGTATGACTATAAGATTAGCCTATATATATATTTACTCCAATTGTTATAATAATACAATCTATTATTTGTAGGCCGCTCTCTATATTTCTAGATATTTTCATTTATTGTTTGATTCTTTAAAGTCCAAATTATACTTTCTCCACTGAAGATAGCTCCAAAAGACAAAACCCAAAATAAAAACTAATAGGAGGTACAAAATAGTGGTTGAGTCAGTGATAGGCCGAAAGAATATAAATGCCAAATGGATTAAATTTCTTATTATTACTTTTTTTTTTTTTTTGGGGTCTAAAGATAAAAATCCTTATTATTTCACAACTACCAACTTTATAATATAATTATAGAAAATAATCCAATAATTATCAAATTGGATAATAATCATAACTTATCTCAAATTCAATAAATCAAAATTTGCTTTAATTTTCTTTAATAAAGAAATTTCTGAAATTAAAGCTACAGAAACACTGAATTTAAAATTAGCTAATGATAACCCTTTTTCAAAGGTTTTGGATCTTACATATATGATGTGCAGGTAGAGTAGGGTAGGGTACGGCTATTCTATCCTATCTGCAAGAATACCCGGACCGTACCCTATCCTACCCGCAGCGGGTCGAGTAGCCTACCTTACCAGAACGGGTTGAACCAAATTGAATACCCGCAGATAGAATATGAATTGCCAGCCCTATATGTATAACTAGAATATAAAGGATATAAATTTAACTAATAGATTTATTATTTAAAATGCACATATATTTGTGTACTTGAATTTTTTAAATTTTTATAATACACAAATTTGACATTTAGATTTATGTATCTGAATTTTTAAAAATTTGCAATGCATAAATCCGACTATTAAATTTGTGTATCTCATCTAAATCAATTTTTTAGATTTTTTTTCTCTCCTTAACAAATTTGACCCTCCAATTTGTTTAATAACAATTTAAAAAAAATTAACTCCATATTAAAAGAAATACCAATTTTTTTAATAATTGTCCATTCCACACCAATTTATTCTATATAAAAAAAATTTAGCTACTCTATTTTTCTTATATACTATTATACTATCATTAATTATTAGTAATAGCTAAAAAATACTACTACTATCACCCCCATATGAAAAATACAGAGCCGTGGGTTGTCTCTTATCTTTTTGATTTGTGAGCTTCTGCCGTACTTTTGAAATTAATAGACAAAAGACAAAACCCAAAATAAAAACTAAGAGGAGGTACAAAATGGTGGTTGAGTCAGTGATAGGCCACAAGAACATAAATGCCAAATGGAATAAATTTCTTATCTTATCTACGACACATCAGGTACACTACCATGTGGCCCGGTTTAGAATTCAATTCACTTGATTTTTTTTTTTGGTCTAAAGAGGTTTCAATAATAATTATAGAATTTGTCGTATAAAATTCATTCTGTTGTTATGCTATCTATTTTTAACAGGAAAAAAAAAGTGGGTGATTAATTTTTTTTTTTTTTATATTTGTCTTGTATTTTTACCAACATTAGTTGATTTCTCAATTTGTTCACAAAAAGCATTGATTCCCTATTCTTTTTCATCATATAAAGTGATATTTCGAAATAGACACAATTTGGTTAAAACTCATAAGTATATGTTGTGAGATATTTTGATCTTTGTAAATTTTAACAAGTCAAAAAATAGTTTATATATATATAGATAGACACACAAGACAAGTAGCTGATATTAAGAAGAAGCACATAAAATAGTCTCTATTTAATATGTTAATCCCGTAAAATAAGAAGCACAAATAGCTAGTATATATCAAGTTATTAGAGGCTTTAATTTATTAAAGTTAATCCAAACATTATGTACCAACAAGAAGTTATTTAGTTTTTTTATGGTCATATAACAACTCATCCACTCTATACACAACACTAAAAAAAGGGTTCATATCCAGACTTGGTTCTCTATCTTGTCAGTGGCTCAAGCAGAGTTGGTGCTTTTTCTTTATTGGGGTTACCAAGTTGTCCAACTTCTACTTCTATGCCTTATATGCCCAAGCTGTTTAATGACAACCTCCCAGCCAAAGCCCATAGGCCCAGAACCTTAAGTGCAGTTTCTTTCCTATACATGTTCTCGGAATTTCTTTCTTGTTGTTTTACTTCTTTTGGCGCAGGCCTATCCCCAAAAAGATTGTGGAAAAGGTTGTTGTTACTAAGTTGTACTTTTTTAGTTTCTTGTTTTCTTGGGCTCTAAGCCCCCTTGTAAACAAAAAAAAAAAGAAAAGCGACTTTCAAAATTTTTCCTTTATGGAGGGACATTCTCTCTCGCCTGGAGAGTAGCTAAGAACCTGGGTTCTTCATCATGGGGGCACCCCTCCTTCAACTCCTCAAACACATAAACCAACACTAAAATCTAACGCAGAACCAACAAGCCATTCTTCTCAACCATCATACCACTCACGTTCCATATAATGTCCCTGTAGCCATCATTCATAATGCAAACATCACACACCAATGCCTTAAAGTCAAGTTCCAGCCACTAAGCCAAAGTTCCATCTTGCAACACAAGCACAACTTCATCTTAAGAGTCAACTCAATCTGTCTATCACAACAGAAGTGTACATACTCCATATGACTTATAAGTTATAACATTACCTAACCCAAAATGAAGCCCAATCCCATAAACTTCCCACCCCTCTGTCCCCCACCCTCCTTCTCATCTTGGTTGCCTTTACTATCCTATTTTGAACTAGTCCCCAAGCATGGCTAATTTAGGTCTTGACACAATCAAAGGTATGACAATAAGTCTCAACTCCAACCCAAGCCCAGGCTTCAAACCAGAGTGTTATAACATAGTAGGGAAAATCATGTTTGACAAGAAAATCAAATTCAAAGTCATCAAAAACTCCATTTTGGGAATGTGGAAAAACCCAAAAGATGTATCCATATCGGAGGTGGACAGAAATACCGTCCTGATCAGCTTCAAAGATAACCAAAAAAGGAAGAAAATCTTGAAAAATAGCTCGTGGAATGTCAGAGGTAATCTCTTGAACCTTTTGCAGTGGGTGTATGATCAATTCATCCTAGATGTCTGATGTCTGCCATGATTTCATGGAATTTTGGATTCAGCTCCACGAAATTTCAATTGAACACATGAATATAGATATAGCCAAAATTATCGGTGATATGGTTGGAATAGTGGTGGAAGTGGAAAACCCTATGAAGAATGGAATTCTTAAAAGGAACTTTCTTATCAGTAGGATTGGCAATGGCAATATATACTTTATCCACGGGTACTCAATATAGACCAATTCGTTCGGGTAGGGTTGTCTATCCTACCCGCTGCGGGTAGAATAGGGTAGGATCAAATTTGTCTGCGGATAGGATAAAGTACAGGTTTAAAGTATATCCTATTCAACCCTACCCGCATATATATATATAGTGAAAAAAGTGAATTTTGTACTCACAATCTTCTTCTTATAAAAATTTAAAAAAAAATTACTAAGCTAATTGATGATTATATTATTTGTAATTTTATGTTGGATTTCTTTAAAATTTTATTATTTTTAATTTTAATTTGAACTCAATTTTTTATTCTATTTTAATTTTTCATTCAATTTTATTAAGATATATGAAATTTGAAATGGTTGAATTTTATATTTGTTTAAAATTTTTTTTGTTTCTGCGTATAGAGTCGGATAGAATAGGATTTAAAATTTTAGGATGCGAGTAAGATTAGAGTTGAGAGATTCTCAACCTATGAACAAGATATGGTAGAGTTGTAAGAAAAATTTCACCCACGGGTAAGATTAGAATAGAATCTAAACCCTACCCTACTCTACCCATTGCCAACCCTAGTTACCAGGCCACTCCTAACGGGTTTTTACTGGAACAGAGACAACAAACCCAAAATCTGGATAAGCCTCAAATATGAAAGACTCCGGACTGTTATTGCTTTAATTGCGGTATAATCAAACATGAGAGAAGAATTGCTCCAACCCAAAAGCCATGGCATGTTGGGACTCCACTAAACCAAAGTATCACGCAGGTTTGGGGACAGCTAGCTTGAGGCCACTAGCCATGGAGGAAGAAGGGGAAAAGTAGGAAGCGACCTGGAAGCATGGACCTGAGGAACAAGGAGAAGCGCGTGGGGAACAAGCGGAAGATTAACCGCAGCTCAGAGGACAATAGCAAAATACAATGGATACAAGGAATCTCAGAAGTGAAAGTGACATCAAAGAATTAGAAATTACATGAAAAAGGGGATTTAGGCGGTGATAAGAAAGAAGAAGAGGATACAAATCCACACTCACAAGAAATATATCCCAAAAACCGCAACTCAAGCCACATTAATCACAGAAGCTTCACCACCCTAAACCTAATGGAGGTAAAAGAAGTAACGCTACAAGTAGAAAAATATATAGGAAGCCCAGCTGGACTATCAAAATAGCTAAGTCCCAACCCAACACACAAAGGAAATAATAAATCAAAAGGCCAGGCCCAAGAAAGCGAGGTTAAGTGCCAAGGCCAAAAAGTCAGAGAACACCAAGGAGAGAATGATGTGAATGTTGTGCAGGGCCTAAAGAGGATACAAACCATTACCATAGAAGCCGAAAACACCCCTCCTCTACTCCAGGGGAACCCAACAATGAAAGGGACTTTCAACGAAGATACTATCCCTAACCCAAAGAAGAAAGAAGAGCACTGAATGTAAAGGAGCTCATAACCTTACCAGTGGGTCATATGTGATATGTGAGAATCACTAAAGGTGAAAAAAGAGATTGTGAAAACATCACAATGAAGGAGGCAATACAAATCTTTCGCTCGAAATGGGAAATGAGGTAGGTAAATGCTATGAAGAACAAAGTCAAAAACAACAAGGAAAAGCATATTCTCTGAACAGAAAAGGGTGAGACTTACTTTGGAGAGCTAGCCTCGGATGCTGAAAAAGAGAATCAGAGACTAGCAAGCAGAAGGACCAAGACATGGAAAAGTAGGAGGAGGTTCTAAGCAAGAAAATCGAAGAAAATCTTATTATCAAAAGGAAGAGAGATTGCTTCTGCCCTCTTATGCAAACAAAATACAACTAGGAAGATGACCAAGAATCCAGAGTTAGCAAAAAAAGCAAGACAGGGAATGAGTCAGAGAGAAGCAACAGGTTCAGCGAAGATCAAGAAGCACCAACTATGGCCGAGGAGGTGGGCCTTATCAAGCCCCCAACTCAGCCATGATTGTCTTCAGCTGGAACTGTCAAAGGGTGGCGGCGGCCACCATAGTGTTCAAATTAAAAAAATCTGCACAGCACAAGCCGAGCATTATCTTATCTTATGGAGACGAGAGCTAAGGAATACAAGATTAGGAAGCAAGGTAGAAGTTTAAAGTTCAGTAATGTATTCTATGTAGAACCCCGGGGCTTGTCCAGAGGGATATGTGTGTTGTGGAATGGAAAAGTGGATGTTTCAGTTCACTTTTGGTGTCAAAACTTTGTTATAACTGATATAAAAGAAAACAATAAGCAACCATGGAAGTATTGTTTCACTTATGGCAATCCAACCTTTCAACAAAGAAGGAAAACTTGGAAAATACTGGCTAAAACAAAAGACTTGGCGGATGAACCATGCTGCTACATTGGTGATTTCAATGACATTCTTAGCCAAGAGGAGAAAATCGGTAAACACCCGAATCCCAATAATCAGATTGAAGGCTTTAGAGAGCTAGTAAACAGGAAACAACTCATGGACATGGACCTCAAAGGGAGTAAGTTCACATGGTTCAGCAACCCTAAAGGTGGTGTTGTCACCCAGGAAAGAATTGATAGAGCTCTAGTTAACTATAAATGGAGACAATTGTTTGAGCACGCCACTCTCCCAGCTAAGCCGCCAGTTTCCTCAAATCACTGCCCACTCCTTCTCAATTTAATACCAGAGGAAAAAAGACAAAAAATATTCAGATATGAAGCTTATTAGGATGATAAGGAAGAATGTAAAGATGTTGTAAAGAAAGGGTGGCATAATGAGGGAAGAATAAGTGGGGAATGGGAGAAATTAATCAATAAAACAAGGAAGTGCATAGCTGACCTCACGGAATGGAACAAAAAGAGTTTCAGAAGAGCAGACAAGGAGATATCAAGATGTCTTCTCAAAATTCAGCATTTACAAAATTCTCTTATTTCCACTAGCCAACAAGCTGAGATCAAGGATGCCAAACAAAAGATCAAAGAGCTCTTGAGTCAAGAAGAAAAGTATTGGGGGCAAAGGGCAAGAATCAAATGGCTCAAGTGGGAAAATCGGAACACATCTTTCTTTCATGCATCAACCATTCAAAGGAAGGATAGAAATCGCATTAAAAGATTGAAGGATTCTAAGGGCAACTGGATTCAAAATCAAGATGATATCATGAAAATGATAGAAGAATACTATAAAGATTTTTTCAAATCAAGAAGTACGGTCAACATAGTAGAATGCATGAAAGTGGTGCCCAAAAGAGTAACTGAAAGATATGAACAAAGGCCTTCTCCAAGAATTCACATTGGAGGAAAATAAAAATGCGGCTTTCAGCATGGAAGGAAGTCGGGCTCCAGGACTAGATGGATTAGGAGTACAATTTTACCAAAAACACTGGGACACTATTCAAGAGGACATTTGTTCAGTGGTTAAACTTTTCTTCCAGGAAGGAACTATCCCCAAGGTGATCAATGAAACACAGGTGGTGCTCCTGCCAAAAATCAAACAAGCAGAATCATTGAATTAATTGAGACCTATAAGCTGCTATAACTTTATATATAAAATCATTTCTAAAGTTATGGTAGCTAAGCTAAGGAATCATGGACAAAATTGTTTTCCTAACTCAGAGTGCTTTTGATAGTGGAAGACTAATATAAGACAACATCATCATTGTCCAAGAGGCCTTCCACAAAATAACAAGCAAAGGAAAAGAAAGTTCTCAAGATCTAGCAATCAAATTCGACATGAATAAGGCATATGACAGGATGGAATGAGAATATAAAGAAGAAGTTCTCAAGGCTTTTAGCTTCCACCAGAAATGGATCAACATGACCATGGAATGCATAAGAGGCGTAAGATACAAATTTAAAATTAATAGTTTCCTCACTAATGAAGTCATCCCTTAAAGAGGACTAAACAGGAAAAACCTCTATCCCCTTTTCTATTCATTATAGGTTCTGAAGTCCTAACTGTTTTAATGGAAAAAAGCTCTTAAGGAAAAAGTAATAACTGGAATCAAATTTGCCCCCTCAGCCCCAACCCTGACATATTTACTATTTGCTGATGATTGTATTATCCAATGTTCTGAAAATCGAATCAGTCGGCTGGTTCAACCAGATTAACTGAAAACCGGTCATTTAACCGGTTCGATTGATGTAAAATCGTTTGACAAAAAAACAGTAAAAAAATCGGTCAAACCGGCGGTTAACTGATGAATCGATAGAATCTGTCAGTTTTTTGACGGTTTCCAAAGGTTAAATAAAAAAAACCAGTATAAAATCTACCCAGCTACCCCCTCTCTCTCAGAAGAAATCCCTAAGGCTGCGTTTGTTTCTGAGAACAGGACAAGACAAGACACTAAGAACAGGCAGGACAAGACACTGATGGACAGAGACACAAAATTTTGTGTTCTTGTATTCTGTTTGGTGATAAACTAGAACAAATTATGAAAATTCAATTTATTCTCTTTTTTTTCATTCAAAAAATTTGAGATGAAAAATATAATAATAAAAAATATAATTATGAAAAATTAACAAGAATAATGAAAGAAAAAATAAAAAATAAGTTGTGTCCCTTGTTAGTGTCTCCGTGTCCTTCCTGTCAAGATGGACACAAAATACACTAATTCAGTGTCTCTGGACACATTGTCTCTGTCCATGTCTCTTCTGTCAAACACAATTTTGTGTCTACGTGTCCCTGTCTCAGTGTCCTGTCTCTGTAAATAAACACAACCTAATACCCCTCTCTCCCCCTCTGAGTTCCAGCACCGCCACCACCAACAGTAGCGTCACCTTCTCAACTTCTCTGTCCTCGTCGTGTCGTCAAGCCCGTCTCTGTCCTCGTCGTCGTTGGCCGCCCCTCTTCTCCTCCTGGATCCCTTCTCCTCGCATCGCCAGGTCTGCTCGGAGCTGTTGTTGGCGTCGCTGTCTCTGTCCTCGTCATGTCGTCAAGCCACTTCAACCCTTGTCGTCGTCGGCCTCCATGAACTCGTCTTTGTCCTCGTCGTCTTTGCCCGTCTTTGTCTTCGATCACTTTCTTTGTCGAGCTCACAGCGAAGTTCAAACGTTACTTTCTGCCGCCGTGGACTCTTCGCCGTCTCACTCTGCCGCCGTAAAAAATTACAGAGATTGATTATGTTGCTCTCCCTCTTTCTTGAGTTCTTCGGTAGTTCAATTTATTTTTTTATTTTGTTAATTATCATGATTATGATTTTCTATTTTTTATCTTTTGGATTTTGATGGTTGGATAGATTAAATTCTGATTATTGTAATTGTAAAAAAAAACATTCAATTGGATTAACTATTTAACTCTGTTGATTAACTGAAGAAAATATGGTTGCTGCTGCTTTTGTTATTCTTTTGTTTTATTACTTCCGGAGTATTTTTGTTAATGGTTGCTGGTACTTTTGTTAAATTTTTTAGAATAATTTTGTTGATTTTAAAAAATTAAATTATACATTGATGCCAATAACTACAGCAAACTTTTTTTTGAGATAATGTACTTCATAAGAATTTCTAAAGAATTTGAAGGTATATTTTTTATGGCTAAAGTTTTAATTTGTTATATGCAATTTATATTGTAAGTGATTCCTGTGTTTATCTAGTTGAAAATTTATTAAATTTTAATATTGAAAATTATATATTAATTTTTTATAATTTTATTTTATATTTAACAAAATCGGTTGAATCCCAGTTAGACCACGGTTAGATCATTAAACTGTTGAACCGATCATTTTATCGGTTCAATTTTCGCAACCTTGGTATTATCTTTTCAGGTGCAAAAGATGAGATCTACCAAATCATCCAAATTCTGAATAGATACACTTCAGCCTCAGGACAAGAGATCAATCTAGAGAAATCCAGGATCACTTTCGGTAGCCAAGTCACCATACAGACTAGAGTCAAAATAGAGCAAATCCTGAATATCCCAGCATGGGACAACCCGAGAAAGTATTTGGGCTTACAAGCACAATGGAAAAGAATAAAGCAGAAATCTCGAGAATGGATTATGGAAAGGATAGAAGGATGGAAGGAAAGCTAACTAACTTAAACGGGGAAAGAGATTCTCATCAAAGCAATCATCCAAGCCATCCCTGCTTATATCATGAGTATTCTAAAATTTTCAAAAAAAAATTTGCAACAAACCTTGTGCAAAAGTGGCTAAATTCTGATGAAAAAGTCAAGGGAAAGAAAGGGGAATACATTGGAAATCTTGGAATAAATTATGCACAAGCAAGAAGGATGGATGCTTGGGATTCAAGAAATTTCAACACCAGAACACGACTCAGCTGGCAAAACAATCATGGAGAATCATTAAAAATCCAGAAGCTATATGGGCCCAAACACCCAAGGCCATCTACTTTCCCAATTGTGATTTTTTAAGGCTAAAAAATAAAGGAAAGGATTCTGGATTTGGAACAGCATCCTACAGGAGAGGGAGATTCTCAAAAAGTATGCGAAATGGAACATAGGACAAGGTGATAAAATAAAAGTTTGGGGAGACAATTGGATTCATGGTTTAACTTATGCCCTGAATAGGGAGAATTACCAAGATCTAAGAGTAAGAAAGCTCCTGACTGCTTCAAGAGATTGGCACATAACCAAGATCCAAAGCTTGTTTTTGACCTACATAGCGGAGAAAATATTGCAAATTTCAGTTAGCAGGATTGCTAGCCAAGACAAGTTGGTATGGCAGTTCAAACAAGATGTGGAATACACAGTGAAGACTGGTTATCATATAGCAAAGAAAGAAGTGGATATGGCATCAAGCAGCAGGCCATCAGAAAGCACTAGATTAGAAGACCTTTGGAAAGGGAGAGTCCCGCAAAAAATGAAGGTATTCCTCTGGAGAGCAGCACACAATATTCTTCTGGTAAAAATAAATTTAATGAAAAAAATTAACTAATTGCAATATTGCAATATTTATCCTATTTGTATGCAGGAAGAAGAAACTGAGAAACATGCACTCTTGCTTTGTGACTGGGCTAGAGCAGTATGGTTTGGCACACAAACCCAATGCACACCTATTAAGAAAAACATTCTTTCCCTGGCTATGTCGTCTAGAAGAATTCAATAAACTAAAAGCAGGAGGCACAACAGACATGGAAGAGAGAACTTGACCAGGATTGGCATCACGACTTAGACAATTTGGAAACTGAGAAATAACAAAATATTCCAAAAAATAAATCCTAATCCAATAGTTGTTCTTACACAAGCCAAGATCCTAGAACAAGATATCCATAAGTCCTTAAACCCTCAAAACAGTAAGGAAGCAAGGTAAAAAGGCAAAAGAATTTTACTAGTGAGATGGAGACCACCTCTTCAAGGCTGGCTCAAAATCAATGTTGGTGCAGCATTTTCCACCGTTACAAAAAAAGGGGCTACAGCAACGGTCATCAGAGACAGTAATGAGATAGTTAGAGGTGGAAAAGCTTTAACCTTTCAAGCAATCTCTAGCCTAGCAGCAGAAGCATGGGCAATTAGAGAAGTAATTATTTTGGCAGCCAATCTAAACATGGAAAAGGTAACTATAAAGTCAGATTGCTTACAAATGGTGGAAGCTCTCAAATCAAACAAAACTTTGTGCGATATAGATCCTATATTCCAAGACATTAAGGTTGTGCAACTTGGACCCCCCGAGAAGGAAATCAACCGGCTCACCTTCTAGCATACCTAAAATTGCAGGAACAACTCAACAACAATTGGGCAACTTTGCCATCAAATCAAATAGCAAACATTGTAAGGATTGACAAATTGGGATCATATCACCTTCGGAACCAAGGAAAAGCCTAGGTCACCTCCCTTTTAGAGCCTAACCCAGCATCTGCTCCCCTACAATTGGAGTAAGAGAGCTCCGCTGTCCCGTCCGTCGCCAGTGAGCAAAACCAATGAGAGGCAGTCCCAGAGACGTTGCTTCTAACCATCTCCCTCAAGCCACCGATTAACAGCAGTGGCCGTGTCCATCTCACCCTACCCTCAAGTCGCAACTTCTCTATTTGTCGATCCTCATGCCCCAGTGCTACCCCGTCTTCCTCGAGGCGAGGCCTGACCGACGCACTGCGCAGATAGAGTCGAAATAAGTGGTAGCGTTCAGCGACAACTCCCAACCGTTTTAAAGTGACGTTCTGAGTGCATGCAACCTCCTTCAATAATGGAAGATCCATTCAAAGTAGTGAACTTCAAGTTTCATGAGTAACCGAGGATTTTGAAGAAACAAGGATTAGCTAGATTAGGGAGGGAGTAGAGAAAGGGGGAAGTGTTTGAATCTTGGATCTCTCTGGGTCGGGTCAGGTCTGTCCAGCCCTACCTACGTCTAAAAAAAGTTGAACTTTCTCATGGCTAAGGCAATGTGTGAGTGGCAAACCTGTTTGCCTCATAACAAGCCACACCCAAAATTGAATTTCAGCATAGTTAGGTTTAGTGTGTGTGAGTGGAGATGTATGTCAAAATAAAGTTGAATGTGCTTGATGACCAAAAAAGAAAAGTTGAATTTGCTCGTGCATTCGGATTGAATGAGACATTTTAATCTCTAACTCATGAAAGTTATAGCTGAAGTAACCCTTTTCTCTACCTATTATGCAATTCTCTTTTGTCGTTGTTTGATCATTTTTTTCTCCTCGTCTAGAGGAGAAAATGTATATGAATGTCATACTTCAAACTCTCTCTAAAATGCTTAGAAGAACAAAGAACAGGACATATAGCTATTAAGGATATCAAGAATGTTATAATATTGATTGAAATTGGCTACTCTTAAAGAAAATGTACAAATAGTTCCTCTACAATCACGAGTCCCTATTCCAAGTTGCACCACACCAAACATAGAGAACAACACAGAAGAAAAAATAGTAACGATAATCGGGCAATGAAGAAACGAAAAATAAAGCAAAACAGAACACGAACTTGGCTTGCTGAATTTCCTTTTATAAAGAACGTGCACTTGTGATCTTTTGATATTTGAATTAGGTTTCGATGTGCAAGTCCAAAAAGAACACCAACATCGTACAACCAATGCAAAAATTCAAAAATAAAAGCAGAACCCAACCTCGCCGATCAACCTCTACTTCTTCTTCATCAGCACCACCAACCCTAAACACCAACTACCCTTCATCCTCCTCTGAAGTCACCATCACTGAATCAAGAAGTTACGTTTTCAACAACAAAGATAACAACGATTGGTCTAACATTAAAAACTAGGTCATACGGGTCCTATTAAACACAGTAACATATAATTGTCACAGTTACTTGAATTTCATTAATTGTATATTGTTCAAATTTGATCATTTGTTAGCTCACTGCAAGTTAGTTATTTTACCCTCTATATATGGTAGCTAGATTTTGTTACATTTTAACCATAATTAGTTAGCTAGATTAACTATAGTATAACTTAACTATAATTAGATGAATTGTATATAAACCGATTTTGCTGCATTGAATATTTTGAGATCAATTACTTTTAACCAAATTCTAGAATCCCATTTTTGTTCTTCCCTAAATTCTCGTCTTTTCTCTTATCTCCATTTCTTATTTCTCTTCCTTCGCATACTCTCACTGACTCAAGCTTGGATGAATTGAGTTTTCACATGGTGCAGTGAGCATGGAGGTGGTGAAATTCGCGTGCTCCCTAAGGTGCAAAGAGATTCGAGTTCCAGCTCTAGTTTTTGTGTTTAAGCAAGCATACATCATGGATAATCCATGGGGCGAATTGATTGATCCAATGTTTTGTGAGAAATAAGCAAATCGAGGCTTCTCACTGACCGACATGGAGAATTTTGTGCAAATGATGGCACAATTCTTAGCATATCAGGCACAATTGACACGCGCAGCAGTAAATCCTGGTTAGGACCTATCAAGCCATTTCTTCCTGCATCATGCTAAGATTCCAAGTATATCACTGGCTTCTACACCTTTAACCACTCAGAACTATCACACTTGAGCTAGGTCTATGCTGATTTCTCTAAGAAAAAAATTAAAGTCAGATGCATAGATGGTACACTACCCAAACCTGATAAGACCAATTTTACCTTTGAGGCACGGAATAGATGCAATAATTTTGTGTTATCTTGGTTACACGCATCACTAAGCCCAGTGTAATGTGGTGTAGGGTGTTCAAATCCAAACCGATCCAAATTAAACCGTTCATCTAATCCAATCCAAACTAAAAACCGATTAAAACCACACTAATTCGGATTTGATTGGATTTTATTTTTTGTAAACCGCTAGATCGGATCAGATTTCGGATCTACTTTTCACAACAGATCAAATCCAATCCAAATCGCACAATGTGTTATAATATTATTATTTTATTATTATGTTTACAATTATACTTATAACATATTCAATTTGTTATACATTTTTATATTTTTCATGTATTATTATTATTTAATAGATGTTTTATGTTCAAAATGTGATTTATTTATTTATTTTAACTAACCTATAATTTTATTTCTATTGTTATGTTATCGTTGGTTTTTTAAGATATTGTTAAGACTTGCTATGTCATCATTGGTTATTTAAAATTTAATGTTGAGACTTGTTATATATATTTAATTTTTTTAATTTACAAAACTGTAAATCCAATCCAATCCAAACCGCACCGCAAGTAAACATAGTGTTCAGATCGGATGAGTTTTTGACTCAACCGATCCTAATGTGGTGTAACAATGCTTATGAACTCTGGGAAGATTTAAAACACAAATTTTACCAAGGAGACTTGTTCAGAATTGTAGAGCTGGAAGAGGAATTGTTCTGTAATAAACAAGAAGATTTGAGAATTACTGCATATTATACTAAACAGAAAGGGATTTGGGAATAACTCAATGAGATTAGACCTATCCCAATCTATGAATATGGATAATAGTGCAGGTGTGATTTGACAATGATAAGACAGTATAAGAAAGAACCACTTGCAATTTGGTTCCTAAGAAGTCTTAATGATATGTATTCTGGAGTGTGATCCCAAATCATGTTGATGAAAATATTTTTGGACGTGAGCACAATTTTTTCATTGCTTTTGCAAATCACTACTGCATATGTATCATTTTCTCACAATTTTTTTCAATCTTATAAATAGATTGCTCCTATTTTGGTCAAGTTATCAGATGGTTCAGAGACAGTTTCAACCATATGTGGGACTATCATCTTTAATCAAGGCCTATATATCACTGATGTTTTATTTGCACCAACTTTTTCTTTCAATATTATCTCTGTTTAAAAAACAGCTCACGCCTTGTGTTGTCATTTTTTGTTTCATGCCACTGGTTGTGAGGTGCAGGATCTCCTTTCCTTGAATATGATTGGAGTTGCTGAACAACATGGTGTTATATACATTGAAAGACAAAGCTTGTCCTGTAGGACAATTAGGTGCAGAAATACCACAACAAACGTCACTCATACAAACTATTATTCACACAAAGGATCCTAACATTTGGCATTTTAAATTAGCTCATATATCATCAGATAGGTTACTTAGTATGAAAAACAAATTCCCTTTTCTAGTTTGTCCAAAGAATAACTTGGTTTGTGACTCGTGTCCCTTTGCAAAACTATAAAAGTTTTCTTATACTTATAATCTTATGAAATCAGCAAGTGCATTTGGTCTTATACATGTTGGCATTTAGGGCCCTATTGCTACCCCTTTATACATGGACACAAGTATTTCTTAACAATTGTGGAAGATTTTAGTAGATTTACTTGGCTCTATTTTATGAAAAATAAATCCCAAACTTCTGAATTTATTAAACACTTTGTACAGTTAGTTGAAACTCAATTCCAAAAGACAGTGAAATGTATAAGATCTGATAATGGCAGAGAGTTTGCTATTTAAGATTATTTTAAATCCAAAGGGATAATTTATTATACCCATAGTGTTGAGACTCCTCAATAGAATGGTGTGGTATAAAAAAAACACTATGATATTTTGAGCATCACAAGAGCTTTGATTTTTAAAAGCAATCTTCCTAAATGTCTTTGGAATTTTGCAGTAGCCAATGTTATCCACATAATGAATAGAGTTCTAAGTTCAACTATAAAAAATCAGATGTCATATTAGATTTTATTTCACAAACTTTCAAACATTCAATGCTTTAAAGTTTTTGGATGTGTAGCGTTTGCATCTACTCTTTTATCTCAGGGAAGAAATTAGATATAAGGGTTAGGAAATGTGTTTTCTTAGGTATAAAATCGGGCACAAAAGGTTATATTTTATTTGATTTAAACACAAAGGAAACATTTATTTCAAGAAATGTGGAATTTTATGAATCTCATTTCCTGTTTCATAAATCAGATTTTTATATTGAAAAACAACAAGCATCCATGCCATTTCAAAGGTTTAATAATTTTGATGACATATGCATCATTCAACCTCCTATTGCCTCTAATCCTCCCAATTCCAGTGCATCTAATTCTGTATTAACACCTGCCTCTAATACAAAACATGCATCCATACCATTAGGCACTAAATCTATTCTTGATTATGAATTGCATTCAATAGTAGATTCTTAAGTACCTATATAGCCCAACAGTGCTCCTACGCAAAATATTGCCCCAAACCTTAGAAGATCCCATCAAAAGAGACGCCAACCTGCCTATCTCAAGGACTTTCATTGTTTACAACTCTCCACAATTGTAGCTTCATCATATTCCTCCAAGAAAACTAATCCTATCTCCAATTTTGTGTGCTATGACAGTATATCTGATTCTCACAAGGCACTCTCTCTAGCCATCTCTACACACATAGAACTAAGGACATATGAACAGGCTATTCTTCAAGATTATTGGAAACAAGCCATTACTGCTGAGTTGAAGGCTCTTGAGAAGAATAAGGCATGGACTCTTACTTCTCTCCCTCGTGGAAAGAAAGCAATTGGGTGCAAGTAGGTTTTCAAAATCAAGTATAACCTGGATGGATCCATTGAGAGACATAAAGCTCGTTTGGTGGCGAAGGGTTTCAATCAAACTGTTGGCTTGGATTATTTTGATACATTCAACCCTGTCATCAAAATGACTACTCTACCATTCTCTTAGCCATTGCTGCAAAACAAAATTGGTTCCTTCATCAATTAGACATTAATACAGTTTTCCTACATGGTGATCATGCTGAAGACGTTTATATGAAGGTTCCCCCCGGGTTGAAGATAACTCCTAATATAGTATGCAAGCTTCAAAAGAGTCTCCATGGACTGAAATAGGCCAGTAGACAGTGGAATAGCAAGCTCTGCTCCACACTCACTCAATCTGGTTATCACCAGTCACCATATGATTATTCTCTATTCACCAAGTCTTCTAATGGCTGTTTTACAGCCATTCTCATCTACATGGATGACTTAGTTCTTTTCGGCAATGATTTTATTAAGATTGAGCGAGTGAAGCAGCTACTTGATGGTCATTTTAGCATCAAAGATCTTGGAAATTTGAATTTCCTCCTTGGGATGAAGTGACCAAAAGCGCCATTGGTATTTCTTTGTATCAGCATAAGTATACGCTCAATTTACTTGAGGAGTTCAATCTCTTGGATGCCAAACTGACCTATACTCCTATTGATTATTCGAAATTACTCTCAAAAACCTCAGGTACTGCAATATCCGATCTTACTCCCAATTGAAGGCTGATTGGTTGCTTGATCTATTTGACCAACACAAGGCCTGATATTTTCTTCGCTGTTAGCAAATTAAGTCAATACCATGATTGTGCCCATGATTGTGCCATAGATGCACATTTCACGGCAGGACTGCACGTAGGGATACACATGGATTGGATAATACCCTCATGTCCGTGGAATTTATCCGCATTCAATCCGCATTTTTGTGGATATTATCCGATCCGCACTCTGATAGGATCAGATAGCAGATATTACCATGATATCTGCGAATTTGATCCATAGATTTGCGAATCTGCACCCATAATACAAATATTATAGTTAAGAAAATCCTAAGTCCCTAATTCCCTAACACTGACACTCAGTAACGACGCTACTTTTTCTTTCCTCTCTCACCCAGACCCAGTCCCATTCACTGTCGTTCACCTCCATTACCAATGTGTCGTTCATCTTCGCATCTCCTCCATCGTCATCTTAGACCACTAAGACCACGTCTACCTCTCTGTCTCCATCGTCGCGTCGTCGTCTTCTCCATCGACGTGGTTGTCATCTTTGTTCATCGTCTCTGCTTGTCGCTGCTCCTCTCTCGCACGCTCGCCGCTGCTCCTCGCTCGTATGCTTACCATTTGTCGCTGCTCTTCGTCGCTCGCATCCTCATTGTTTTGCAGTTTCTTCCTTCTGCTTGTGAATTTAGGCTCTCTTAATAGGTAGTAAGTTGCTGTAGCGCATCAACTCACGTACCACTTGAATCGGCGAACAACCGAGAGAGACCACTAGCGGAAAGAGTTTTCTAATGGTAGTGTAGTCCGGAACTTCACTGTGAGATCCGTCTTCTCGATCACCTTAAGCTGCCTTGATGGAAAGACTGGTTGACACTCATAGCTGAACACTACCTATAGAGCGATCGGGTGAGGGAATACGGAGTACCTCGAGAGGTGTGTCGTGAAAGGGAAAACATATTACTTCTCCAATGCAGATCTGCTTCTGCTCAATTAGGGTTCCAAATATGTTTTTATTTTATTTTATTGATCTTTAATTTTTGAAATGCATATCTATTTTGCTTGTTGTTTCTTGATATGATTTTGCTAATTTCACTTCTGAAAAATTGTTTCTCTTTCTACTGTTAAAAAAATGTGTATAATTTTTAAAATGTATATCTTTGTTATTGTTGTTATGGCTGTAATTGATATATTTTAGTGTAAATATTGATGCCAAATTAGAGATTTAGGTTCCAATTTCTATTTTTTTTTATTTTGTTGATTCTTTCAAAATTAATATTTTTTTACTTTTGCGAATATATCTGAAATCCGATCATATATGCAAATGTATGGATCAGATCAGAGCACAAAAAGTGTGGATATTGGATTTGATCTGATGTGATTAGTGTGGATCGGCTCGAGATTTTAGCCATATCAGGTCCTTTTGGAGTGCAGCCCTAACTACAGGTGCTTCACTACTTGAAGGGGTCTCCAGACTCCGGCCACTAGTCTTTTATTTAATTGCATGAGTGATTTGAAATTCCATTGTTATTCTGACTGGGGACCATGTAACGATTCCCATCGATCAATTTCGATATTGTTTTTTTCTTGGCTCTTCTCTTATCATTTGGAAAAGCAAGAAGCAAACGGTGGTTCCTCGCTCTCAATCGATACTGAATGTCGAGCTTTAGCGTGTCTGGCTTTGATATATTCTTGGCAATTTTGGTTTTAAATCTCAGCTCCCTTTTACTCTCTTCTGTGACAATCAATCTGCCCTTCATATTGCGGCAAATCCAATGTTCCATGAACGGACAAAAGACATTGAAATTGTCTGTCATACAGTTCGGGATCAAACTCAATATGGGACTTTAAAGCTACTTCCTGTTTCATCCTCACACCAAGTGGCTGATGTGTTCACCAAAGCTTTAACTCTTGCTTCATTTGCTACATTTCATTTCAAATTTGATAATTTGTTAGCTCACTACTAGTTAGTTATTTTATCCTGTAACACCCAACCACACAAGCCCTTACGCTGCAATCATAACTCAAAGGTGGCGAGGCATTATGACGCCTAAAAACAAAGATACATACATAATATTTGAAGGAATATAGTTTAACTAGGAGCCTATGAAGGAAAAGGTAACTGTAAGACCCGGTTAATTAACGGCTAATTAACCCATAAATGAGAATTTATTCTAGAAAGCCAAAAATGTTATTTTTATGGCTAAATATGATAGAGGAGAGTGAGACGAGAATTTCGGTACCAATTTTATAGAAATCGGACCAAGATTGGACCGAACGGACTAAACCGGGCCAACCGGACCCAAAGTTTTCAGCACTCTCTCTCCTCACAACACACAAACACACGCTGAAAATGGAGGCCATGGAGGGAAGAACACTCTCTCAAGTTCTCTCCCTTGGTTGATCTTCAAACCACCATAACTTTTGATCTAGAGCTTCGATTGCCACACCGTTTGCGGCCACGCGTTCACCGCGGAGAGCTCTACAAAACCCATACAATTAATCTTGAGGTAAGCCACGTTTTGCTCTTCGAAATTCCAGCCCTTGTTTTTGAGTTTCATGGGTAAAATATTCAGATTTTGGGCTCTTTGATGTTATAGGACCCAACTCTCTTGAATGAGAAGGTTAATCTTGTCTCCTTGGACCTTGAGTATGGTAAGATTCTCAACCCTAGTATAATTTGTTGTTCTATGATATTGGGTATTGAGATGTTGTGTATGGGTATGATGATTGTGGCTTAGGTTGTGTATATGTGAATATTGGAGCTCGATTGGTGATTTTGGAAAGCTTGGGAGAGGGTTTTGTGTGATAAAATCTATTCTTGGAGGTGTTGAGACCTTGAGAGCTTGTGGACAAGTGGTTTGGAAGTGCTCCGGTTGAGCTTGAGAAATCGGCTAAGGTATGGTCTCGGTTTCCCATATCTAATATGTAATGTGGTAGGAAATACTTAGGCTAGAGGCCCTAAGATAGGCATTGAATTGTTGATGTTGTTGAATGGTTGAGATATATGATGTGATCATATATGTGATTATGAATATTGATGCCTTGATTGTGTGATATATGAGAAAATGCATGTTGTGATATATGCTTGATGAATGATTAAGGTTGAATTGATGGGTGGTACCATGTTGATGGTGAGTATGATGTTGATTATGTATAATGATGGTTGATTAGAAATGGTATTATTGGAAATTGGGATGAGGGAGGATGTATGACATGATATTGTGTTTGTCCTTTAGCCATTTGATTGAGATGTGTTAAAAGGGTTAGATGGTGATTTTGGGAAATTTAGTAAAATGTCAATGTGTGAGTTGAGGATGGCTTGATGTTGATTTTGGTATATTTTGATTGATTTCAAAGAAAAGGGATGAAATTGGCATGTTTTGATTGATTTTGAAAAGAGTTGAAAGTGGCTTGTTTTGAAAATGGCACTTTATGGTTTTGTATGAAAACATAGTTTTTGGGCATACTTTGACGGGATATAACTTGGACTACGGATCTCTGATTTGTGCCAAATCTATTTAGAAATGAAATTGGACCCGGGATGTCCATGCCGTTCGAAGAACGGGTGAAAAACGATTTAAAATGAGAAAGTTATGTCCGTCGGAAGATTGGGGGTTGAATCTGTAAATTCTGCAGCTTTTAACTTAGAAAATTTTTTAGCAGAATGACCCTCCGCGCGTAGGCGCACTTGGCGCGTGCATGTCATTCTTCAAGAAAGCACCATCCACGCGTGCGCGTGGTGTGCGCGGGCGCGTCGATGCGCTGCACCAAATGCCCAGCCATTTTCCCGAGATTTGTGCTAGAGTTATGCCAGTTTTGTGCCTGGGGCGCAAGAGCACCCACACGTACGCGTGGTTGACGCTCGCGCGTCGTTTGGCTATTTTTCAACCCGCGCGTCCGCGCGTATGACGCTTGCGCGTCGATGAGATTTTGTGGCCATCCACGCGTGCGCGTGGAGTGCACGTACGCGTGGCCCTGTTTTCATCCCAAAGTTGATTTTTGAGTTTTAAAAGCCAAATTTCATACTTCTAAGCCTCCGATCTCACCACTTATATCTTAAATCATTATAATATGCCTAGCAATGAGGCAAGGGGCTAGTAAATGTGGTAACTTGTGAGTGAAGCAAGGGAAAAATGAATGATCAATGAGGATCAAAGATGATTATGTGAGATGCGGAGGATGGCGGTGGAAGTGCTTGTTGTGCCATGGGCCGAAGGACCGAAATTGTTAATGAATTGGCTGGTTATGGATTTAACCGTGAGCCGGATGGCTAGATTATTGCCGTGTTACGACGGAGCCATGATTATGGCTAAGTATAAATGCATATATGCTGTTGAATGAATTGTGAATGTTTGATATAACTGTGTTTGCTATATTATACTCCTGCTGGTGGTTGGGAGGTCTGAAGGAATTGGAAAGGGAAGTATTAGTTAGACTAAAGGATCTTTAGTCAGTTGCCACTTACGGTTTAGTTTATTTATAAGCTCTGATATTATCTGGAGGAAGTTCTAGGATTGCCTTCGGCTTTCCTCTATTATTATGTATTATATATGTGGAAGCTGTTACCATGCTGGGGACCTCTGGTTCTCACCCATGCGGATTTTGTGGTTTTCAAATGCAGGGCGTGAGGTTTCTCGCTGAAGCATGCTGGAGACTTCTGGATTAGCGAAGATCTTTTCTTCTCGGGACTCTGTTTTGGTTTATATATTTTGCTTAGATACTTTTATCTCCATTACATAATACAAACTGTGATGACTCCTCTTATAGGAGATTTTGGAGAATAGGTTTCTGTATTTGTGTCCCTTTGGGTTTCCTTTGGGGTTTTCTTTATTTTATTATATGTATATATTGCTATGCTCGGACCGGTTATCTTCGCAACCGGATTTTGAGTCTTGATATTCCTGTTTTTGACACTCCTTTGTATATATATAATCTCACGTTAGCTTATCCTTTGCTCGTTACGTTATCGATCGGAGTGTTGCACTTTCGAGTTACGGTTTTTGTTTACCCCTTTTTCTACAAGGCTCCTAGTTATAATCAATCATTCATACTACTATATGTACTAAATTTTTATTCTAGAGGTCGTAATACCTTGCCATCTTGGAATTATGACTTAAGCATAAGACTCTGTATGGTAGGGTGTTACAGTAACAAAACAATAATCGTTTACACCTGAAACATTACAGATGAACATCGTAGGATGCAGAAATAAATACATATGATTCATAATAGATACATAAGTAGTACTAGTCTCGACTTGCGAAGACAAGACGGGCTAGACAATATTACAACACCGGAGTATACAAAATACTTGGTGGGGGCATTATCGTCGGTTAGGAATTTTTCCTTAAAATAGGGATCATTTCGTTGGTAGCTGGTGCGGAATTTAAAGTCCACAAACTAACCGGCAAGTACATCGGGTCGTACCAAGTAATACCTCAGGTGAGTGAAGGTCGATCCCACGAGGATTGATGAACTAAGCAACGATGATTGATTAATTTACTTAGTTAGGCAAGCAGAAAATAGTGTTTGAGAGTTCAAAAGCATTAAACAGTAAATTCAAAATATCAGAAGGCAGGCAGTAAATAGGTTGTGAAATATGTATGGAGAAACAGTTATGGCTTTAGAGTTATCTATTTTCCGGATTGACTTTTCTTACTAACTATTTTAATCATGCAAGATTTAATTTATGGCAAACTATATGTGACTAGACCCTAATTCCTTAGACCTTTCTAGTCTCCTCTAAAATTCATCAACCGCCAATTCCTTGGTCACTTAATTCCAATTAGAGGGTGAAGTTCAATTCTAGTTTATATGACACAGAAATCCTAATTACCCAAATATAAGAGGATTATATGTCACGTATCCTGTTAAATCCAGATAATTAGAATTTAGGAGAAATTGTTTTCAAGCTGTTGTTCAAGTAAAGAGCTTTTCCAAGTTATACAAGAACTCAATTAGAAAGAGGGTCATACTTTCGTTCCACCCAAATTCATAAGATAAAGAACGAAAAAAATTCTTGAAATATAAATCAGTACATGAATTAAAATAGAAAAATAATAGTATCAATCCATATAATAGACAGAGCTCCTAACTAATAAATTTTAAATCAGAATTAAAATCAGCGTTTTCTGCGTTTTCTGCACGTGGCGCATGTCACGCGTACGCGTAGTCACGCGTATGCGTCGATGGTCTTCTTCCCGTGTCACGCGTACGCATCAGGTCGTCAGGTACGCGCACGTGTCGCTGAGCAAATTTCCAAATCACGCGCACGCGTTAGGCACGCGCACGCTTCGCTCCTCGCTATCAACTCCTATAATTCTTGTGCTGATTCCATTTGTGCAAGCTTCCTCTCCATCCTCTAAGTCATTCCTACTCTATATAGACTTCTTCTCTTTTTCTGCGGAAGCTCCATCAAATCCAACCAAATGCTACCTAAAATAAACAGAATTGCACAAGACTCAAAGTAGCATCCATAGTGGCTAAAAGATAATTAATTCTTAATTAAACTCAACAATTTAAATGAAAATTCACTAGGAAAAGATAGGAAAGATGCTCACGCATCACAGCACCAAACTTGAATTGTTGCTTGTCCTCAAGCAACCAAAATTAGTACATGATTAAGATGTGAATTTGCATGAGAGATGAGAGTTCAGTTATGCTCATGTCTCTTCTAAAAAATGGGGTTTATTCATTGTAACTCTAAACAGTTTTGGCATCTCACTCTCCTTTGAATCAGAGGGATGTCAGTGTCATTCGGAATTAGAATCCGGATCATATTATGAATTCTCCAATTTTTGTACTTCAGTTTAATCCTTGAACACAGCAAAATTTACTTTAATTCTCTTTTCTTTGGTTCTTTGCACCTTGAGCCTAGCCGTGACTTTAAATGTTTTGTCTCAAGCTTTACTTGATACAGAAACACCACAAGCACTTAACTGGGGAACTCTTTTGAAGTTCTGATTTTCCTTTCAGTTACTCCCAGACAATGGTGCTCAAAGCCTTTGGCATACTCTGCTAATTGCAATTGATCTCGACTCTAAATGTTTTGTCTCAAGGATTACTTGACACAAGAACACCACAAGCATATGACTAGGGAAATAACTCTTTGAGCTTTTAATCATGTCTGACCTCCCTAGTCATTGATGCTCAGAGCTTTGGACCTTGCTTTTATATCCTTTTTTTTTCTTTTTCTTTGCTGTTTCTTTTGCTTCAAGGATAAACTTTTACAAATTTCAGAAAATTCATAATAGTTCTCTAAATTTCTTTTCCTTATACATCAATATTCTTTGATTCAAATTTAAATATGCACTGTTTATGTCATGCATTAAGAATCACAGAGAACACCACCGCATTTGATTAAATGAGACTACTCTAAAAAAAACTCAATTTCTCATGTATTACATCCCTTTTTTCTTCCTTTTTTTTATTTCAAGCTCAGTGGGCAATACATGGGACACCTTTCAGAATTAAAGCAACTAACAGAAATTTTGAAAATAACAGAACTAAACTAAAACCTAGGAATTTATCTAATAAAGGATCATGCAATAAACGAGGCAAAATAGCAGAAAACCGGAACATAACATAGTAAGAGTGGGAAGGAATATAGAACGAAAGGAATTCAACCACCTCAGTTATCCTAGTGGCCGTGCTCCTCCGTGAAGATGATTCGCCTCCCTTTGGTACCATAAAATTAAACAGAAAAGCCATAAGCGAAGCGAAAACACCAAACTTAAAAGTTTACTTGTCCTCAAGCAAAGAAGAACTGAAAACAAAAACAAATAGTATGAGGAAAGAAGAATAAAAAGATAAAAGAATAAGAGAGAATTTGGATTGGGGGGTGGATGATTTGAAATCAGGCGCTGAGGTGGTTTAATTGGGCGTCGCATGCGACGCGTACGCGTAAGGCACGCATACCGGTGGATCGCGCGAATTTTAAGCGACGCGTACGCGTCTGGGACGCGTACGCATCTGGGACGCGTACGCGTGGATGGCCATTGTGGGAAAATGACGCGCACGCATCAGGGACGCGTATGCGTGGTGGGTCTTGTGCTCCCAGCGCAATTCCAGCCCCACACCATCATAACTCTCTGGCCTTACACCCATTTACGCCGATTTGCAGGGTCACACGTACGCGTGGGGGACGCATAAGTGTGGACTGGTGAAGACGCAAGCGACACGTACGCGTGGACTTGCTTGTGCGCCAGGCACACTACCAGCGCTACTCCTGCCCAACTCTCTGTTAAATTTTATTTTTCACGTACACACATATGACGCGTACGCGTCGTGTGCTTTTTTTAAGTGTTCGGTTCCTGTTCTAAAATAGCTGCATGATCAGAAAAACAGTAAAAACTCAATAAAAATCAAATAAATAAGAAAATCACTACTACAAAAAATAACTAAGGATACGAAATTATCGGGTTGCCTCCCAACATGCGCTTCTTTAATGTCACTAGCTTGACACTTGATTGTTGAATTTTCTTCCTCTTTTTCCAGTTGGTTAAATGAAATGTCTCCAAGGGGGGAGAGGTGAAAATTAGTGCCCCCTGATATAAATTCCTCCTAACAAGCTTTCTTTTATTGTGATTAACTTGATTCACCTTGCTTGTTGGTGTAGAGGTTGGATTGTTTTTTTCTGACCTTCTCTTTTTCATGGATATTTTCTTCGGTTTCTTGGTCACAATCCCCTTTTCAGTGCTTTCCTTGGTTTCCTTCACTTCTTTGATTTCAAAATTTGGGTGTTGTGTGATGGTTAAAGTGTACCCTTCATCAAGAACTTCTTGAATTGGTGGTTCAATAAACTCATTATCTATGCCAATATCTACTTCATTGGAGTGTAAATTCCCATAATTATTTTCATCCCTTACAATCTTTTTTGTTTATGCATCTTCCTCCTTTGTTTTTGTATCTTCCTCTTCTTTCATGTGTGAGGGTGGGAAGTTCTCTAATTCATTGGAGTATAAACTCTTTTGATTAATTTCCTCACTTTCTTCTATAGGATCTTGCATTATATCTCTTGGGAAGGAATTTGCTTGTTCCTCTTCCTGGGACTTGATAATCGACTGCACATGTTTCTCTACATTTTTGACACTCGTCTTTATATCATGTCTGAATTCTTTCATGAGAAGCTCAAGATCTGATGGTACTTGATATGAATAAGGAGATGGTGGCTCTAGATATGAATAAGAAGGAGATGATGATTCTTGATAAGAGTAAAAAGATGATGGTTCTTGGTATAAATAGGGAGATAGTGGCTCTTGATATGGGTAGAAAGATGATGGTTATTGATATGGATAGAGAGGTGGTGGTTCTTGGTATGAATATGGAGATGGTGGTTCTTGATAGTTGGAACATGGAGCACTGAAGTTTCTTTGGTTTTGACTTTGCCAACCAAAATTTGGGTAGTTCCCCCATTCATAATAATATGAATCACTCCTTGGGTGTGAGTAGTAAACCATGTGATCTCTCCATTATTTTTCTTAGCACAAAACACCAAAAAGAATTAAACGCACCATGTGGTAAACAGGAAAGCAAAGAAGAAAGAACAGAATTCTTTTTTTTTGAAAATACTAAAGCAAATATTAAATAAGAAAAATTAAAATAAGACTAACTAGGAAACACCAAACTTAATTTCGAAAATTAAGAAAAATATTAGTGCTATTTATTTTTTTTTCGAAAATACTAAAGTAAAATTTAAATAAAATTAAAACTAAAACGCCTAATCTAAGCAATCAAACAACTAATAGTTGTTAATCACTATCAATCCCCGGCAACGGCGCCAAAAACTTGGTGCAAAATTTAAAGTCCACAAACTAACCGGCAAGTGCACCGGGTCGTACCAAGTAATACCTCAGGTGAGTGAGGGTCGATCCCACGAGGATTGATGAACTAAGCAACGATGGTTGATTAATTTACTTAGTTAGGCAAGCAGAAAATAATGTTTGAGAGTTCAAAAGCATTAAACAGTAAATTCAGCTGAGGTAGCTTTAAGATCTCCCTGATCCTGTCAGGGTGGGTATGAACAATCTTTCCTCTGACCGCGGTCCGATAGTCATAGAAAGCAGTCCCAGATAGTTTCTGCTTGTCTGTTTGCCACATATTAGCATAGAACTCCTGGACCATGTTCCTCCCCACTTTCGTTTCAGGATTAGCTAGGACTTCCCAGTTCCTGATTCGAATTTGCTCCTGGATCTCCGGATATTCATCTTCTTTCAGATCGAATCTAACTTCCGGGATCACTGATCTCAGACCCATTATTTTGTAATAATGGTCTGAATGTTCTTTAGATAAGAACTTCCCTTGATTCCAAAGTGGTTTTGGAGTGCTCTCTTTCTTGCCTCTTGGAGTGGGTTGTTTTTCTTTAGGAGCCATGATCTTAGTGATCTCGGATAAACACACCAAACTTAGAGGTTTGCTTGTCCTCAAGCAAAAGAAAAGAAAGGAGAGGGATAGAAGGAGAGCTAGGTGCAATTGTTGATGGAAGGGGAGTGAGGCCGAACCCATATTTAAAGGGAAGGGGGGTGGGTTCGAAAATTTAGAAAAGATATGATAAAAAAGATTGATTTGGAAAAGATAAGATAGAAGATATAATAAGAGAGGATATAGTTGAAAAGATATGAAAAATTTTTTTTTAAAAAAGATAAATCTAGATTTTGAAAAAGATACTGTGGTGATTTGAAAAAGATATTGATGAGTTGAAAAGGTTTTTGGAAAAGAGTTGAATTGGATTGAAAAAGAGGGTTTGTGCTTATGGATTAAGATACATTTGATATTTTTAAAGTAGGATTTTTAGAAATTAGGGATTTTAGAAACCAGGGTTCTTGACATGTTTATGTAAGAAATCATGAATTGAAACATGAAAGTTAAAATTAGAGTGAAAAATATGAAGAAAAACGAATTTACCTCCTCCCCATCATCCTGGCATTTGAACGCCCAAACACTGCCTGTTTTGGGCGTTCAACGCCCAAATGCTGCTCTCCTGGGCGTTCAACGCCCAGTTGTTGCTCTTTTCTGGCGTTGAACGCCAGATAGCTATCTTTACTGGCGTTCAGCGCCCACTGGATGCCCCTTTTGGGCGCTGAACGCCCAAAATGGCTTCTTACTGGCGTTTTCTTGCCAGTGAGCTCTTTTTCTCTGTTTTGAGTGCAGATTCCTTCTGTGACCCTGTGAATTTATAAAGTTGATTCTTTACCTTAGTATCAATGAACTTTATATAAACAAATAAAAATAAAAATAGGGCAAAATGTTCAGAGGATTGATGCCCCATGGCTGGGTTGCCTCCCAGCAAGCGCTTCTTTATTGTCTTTAGCTGGACTTTGCTGAGCTTTTAATCTAGCTTCAGCCTTGAGCACTCTTGCTCAATGTTGCCTTCAAGATATTGCTTGATTCTCTGTCTATTGACAATGAACTTCTTATCAGAATCAATATCTTGAAGCTCCACATAACCGTATGGTGATACACTTGTAATCACATATGGTCCCCTCCACCGGGATTTCAGTTTCCTGGGGAATAGCTTGAGTCTAGAGTTAAACAGCAGAACCTTCTGTCCTGGTTCAAAGATTCTAGATGACAGCTTTCTGTCATGCCACTTTTTTTATTTCTCTTTAATTCTCTGTTAGAGACTTCAGCTTGCCCATTAGTTTGTGGATGATATGGAGTAGCCACCTTGTGGCGAATCCCATACTGAACCATGGCAGAATAAAGCTGTTTGTTGCAGAAGTGAGTGCCCCCATCACTGATTAGTACTCTAGGGACACCAAACCTGCTAAAGATATGTTTCTGGAGGAACTTCAGCACTGTTTTAGTATCATTGGTGGGTGTGGCAATGGCCTCAACCCATTTTGATACATAGTCAACTGCCACCAGAATATAAGTGTTTGAGTATGATCGTGGGAAAGGTCCCATGAAGTCAATTCCCCATACATCGAACAACTCAATCTCCAATATTCCTTGTTGAGGCATGGCGTAACCATGAGGCAGATTACCAGCTCTTTGGCAACTGTCACAGTTACGTACAAACTCTCGGGAATCTCTATAGAGTGTGGGCCAATAGAAGCCACATTGGAGGACCTTGGTGGCTGTTCGCTCACCTCCGAAATGGCCTCCATATTATGATCCATGGCAATGCCATAGGATTCTCTGTGCTTCTTCTCTAGGCACACACCTACGGATTATTCCGTCTGCACATCTCTTAAAGAGATAGGGTTCATCCCACAAGTAGTACTTTGCATCAGTGATTAATTTTTTCTTTTGTTGCCTGTTGTACTCTTTGGGTATGAACCTTGCAGCTTTATAGTTTGCAATATCGGCAAACCATGGTGTCTCCTGAATGGCAAATAAATGCTCATCAGGAAAAGTCTCAGAGATCTCAAGAGAGGGGAGGGGCGTCCCTTTTACTGGCTCTATCCGGGACAGGTGATCAGCCACTTGGTTTTCTATCCCTTTTCTGTCTCTTATTTCTATATCAAACTCTTGCAGAAGCAACACCCATCTGATGAGCCTGGGTTTTGAATCCTGCTTTGTGAGTAGATATTTAAGAACGGCATGGTCAGTGCTGTGACCAGCTTAGCTTTCAGCATTTCAAACACCTGCAGGCACTCTGTGTCAAACACAAATGGTGTGTCAGCAGCTAGCAGATTGCTTAGAGGTTTTGAGATTTTTGAAAAATCCTTTATAAACCTCCTATAGAATCCTGCATATCCCAGAAAGCTTCTGATTGCCTTAACATTGGCAAGTGGTGGTAATTTTTCAATTACCTCTATTTTTGCTTGATCCACCTCTATTTCCTTGTTTGAGATTTTATGCCCAAGAACAATCCCTTCAGTCACCATGAAGTGACATTTTTCCCGGTTTAAAACTAGGTTGGTCTCTTGGCATCTTTTCAGAACAAGTTTCAGGTGATCAAGACAGGAGCTGAATGAGTCTCCATATACTGAGAAGTCATCCATGAAGACTTCCAGAAATTTTTCCACCATATCAGAGAAAATGGAGAGCATGCATCTCTGGAAGGTTGCAGGCGCATTACACAGCCCAAATGGCATCCTTCTATAAGCAAACACTCCAGATGGACATGTGAATGCTATTTTCTCTTGATCCTGAGGATCTACTGCAATCTGGTTATAGCCTGAGTAGCCATCCAAAAAGCAGTAATAATCATGACCTGCCAGTCTTTCTAGCATCTGGTCTATGAATGGTAAAGGAAAATGATCCTTTCTGGTGGCTGTATTGAGCCTTCTGTAGTCAATACACATGCGCCACCCTGTAACTGTTCTTGTAGAAACCAGTTTATTCTTTTCATATTCAACGTCAGACTCTTGCCTATTTCTGGCATTGAACGCCAGTCCTGCCTTGTTTCTGGCGTTGAACGCCAGTCCTGAGCATGGTCTGGGCGTT
>NC_029793.2:133879746-133899872 GCF_000816755.2 Arachis ipaensis | reverse complement strand
CCTGGGCTCTTACTGTCCTCAGGTGAATTTTGGGTGGTTTGCTCATTCCTTGGCTGTTTTCTTCCTTGAGGTGGGGTATTTAATGTTTTCCCACTTCTTAGTTGAACTGCTTGGCATTCTTCTGCTATTTGCTTTGATAGCTGCTGCTTTGTTTGCTTAAACTGTTCTTCCATATGTATATTAGCCATCCTTGTCTCTTGTAGTCTATCTTTGAATTCGGCTAACTGCTTTGTTAGAAAGTCCAATTGCTGATTGAATTCAGCAGCTTGTTTCACAGGACTGAGTTCAGCAGTTGCTGTTTTAACCTCTTCTTTCATGGAAGGGTCACTACTTAGGTACAGATGCTGATTCTTGGCAACTGTATCAATGAGCTCTTGAGCCTCTTCAATTGTCTTTCTCATGTGGATAGATCCACCAGCTGAGTAATCTAGAGACATCTGAGCTCCTTCTGCAAGCCCATAGTAGAAGATGTCTAACTGAACCCACTCTGAAAACATTTCAGAGGGGAATTTTCGTAGCATCTCTCTGTATCTCTCCCAGGCATCATAAAGAGATTCACTATCTCCTTGTTTAAAGCCTTGGATGTCCAACCTTAGCTGTGTCATCCATTTTGGGAGAAAGTATTGATTCAGGAATTTTTCTGTCAGCTGTTTCCATGTCCTTATGCTGGCCTTAGGTTGGTTATTCAACCACCTCTTAACTTCATCTTTTATAGCAAATAAAAACAGTAATAGTCTGTAGACATCCTGATCTATTTCTTTATCATGTACTGTGTCAGCAATCTGTAGAAATTGTGCCAGAAACTCTGTAGGTTCTTCTTGTGGAAGACCGGAATACTGGCAACTTTGCTGCACCATGATAATGAGCTGAGGATTCAACTCAAAGCTACTGACTCCAATGGAGGGTATGCAGATGCTACTCCCATATGATGCAGTAGAGGGGTTAGAATATGACCCCAGAGTCCTCCTGGTCTACTTTCCAACGCAATTAAGAGCGCACCAATTGGGTTTCTATAGCTCTAAAAAATCCATTTTAAGTGCAGGGAGGTCATAATCCAACAGCATCTGCAGTCCTTTTTCAGCATCTGAATAAAAAAAACACCAAGGAACACCAAACTTAAAAATTTTAAGATTAAGACACAAGGAAAACTCAAGAACACTTTGAAGACTCACAAGAACACAAGAACATGAAGGAAGAATACCAAACTTAAAATTTTTAGAAAATCAAAATAAATTTTCGAAAATTTTAAGAAAAATCAACAAGAAAACACCAAACTTAAAGTTCGGCACAAGATTTAAAAGAAAAAAAAGATTTTTGAAAAAGATTTTAAAAAGAAAATAAGGATTCTAAAATTTTAACACGACAATAATAAGAGACTCTAAACAAAAAAAGAGAAATTTTTCCTAATCTAAGCAACAAAATAAACCGTTAGTTATCCAAACACGAACAATCCCCGACAACGGCGCCAAAAACTTGGTGCACGAATTGTGAATCACACTTTTCACAACTCGTACCACTAACCAGCAAGTGCACTAGGTCATCCAAGTAATACCTTACGTGAGTAAGGGTCGAATCCCACGGAGATTGTTGGTTTGAAGCAATCTATGGTTATCTTGCAATTCTTAGTCAGGAAGTTAATTATATTTATCAGTTGAATTGCGAATAAACAAGAGAGCATGGGTTAAAGGTTACTTGTTATGCAGTAATGGAGAATATGTTGGAGTTTTGGAGATGCTTTGTCTTCTGAATCTCTGCTTTCCTCTGTCTTCTGATTCACGCACGCACGTCCTCCTATGGCAAGCTGCGTGTTGGTGGATCACCGTTGTCAAAGGCTACCATCCATCCTTCCAGTGAAAAGGGTCCAGGTGCGCTGTCACCACACGGCTAATCATCTGCAGGTTCTCAGTTGTACCGGAATAGGATTTACTATCCTTTTGCGTCTGTCACTACGCCCAGCACTCGTGAGTTTGAAGTTCGTCACAGCCATCCAATCCCAGAATCCTACTCGGAATACCACATACAAGGTTTAGACTTTCCGGATTCTCATGAATGCCGCCATCAATCTAGCTTATACCACGGAGATTCTGATTAAGGAATCTAAGAGATATTCATTCAATCTGATGTAGAACGGAGGTGATTGTAAGACACACATTCATGGATTGAGGAAGGTGATGAGTGTCACTGATCATCACCTTCTCCATAGTTAGGCGCAAATGGATATCTTAGATAGGAACACGCATGTTTGAATGGAAAACAGAAATACTTGCATTAATTCATCGAGACACAGCAGAGCTCCTCACCCCCAACAATGGAGTTTAGAGACTCATGATAAACTAAAAACTAACTAGAATATACTAAAAACTATATGAAATTAACCCCAAAAAGCGTATAAAATATCCGCTCATCAGTATGGTATGGTTTCCCCATGTTTTCCCCCTCCATTATGAGCTACTGGCTTTAGAATTGGGCCTCCAATCCATCAAAAATGCGAGTCACGTGCATTTTTAATGAAGGCATGTTCGGGTACTTGTGCGTACGTACAGACGTGTGTGCACGCACACTCGGCCAAAATCTCTGGTTGTGCGCATGCACAAGAGGTTGTGCACACGCACACTTTGCGATGCTTTGGATGATCGTGCGACGCGCAAGATGCTGCACGCGCGCACACTTCGCTCTGCTTTGGTACCTGTGCGTACGCACGCAGGTTTGTGCGTACGCACACATCGCTTTGCTCTTCTCCTTTGATTCTTCGTGCTTCCTCCTCTTTGCATGCTCCTCTTCCATTCTCACCAACCCATTCCTACCTTATACATCTGAAATCACTCACAAACAACATCAAGGTATCGAATGGAAGGTAAATGGAATAAAATAGGCTAAATTAGGCACAAAAAAGCATGTTTTCATAATCAAGCACAATTTAGGAGGAAAGCTCAAAAGCATGCTATTTAAGGGAATAAGTGCAGGTTTATATGATGAAATCCACTCAATTTTAACTAAAAATCATCATCAAATATGGATTCATAAATTCTCCCACACTTAAACACTAGCATGTCCTCATGCTAATTACATTAAAAGGAGATGAATGAAGGGGAAAACAATTTATTCTATGTACTACCTAAATGCATGCAACTATCCTAGATATTACTTACTAATATCTACTCTACTAAAATTTGGTAGGAACAAACCATGAAATTTCAATCAATTCTAAGAAAGCCTTAAGGCCAAGGCAAAGAGTAAATGCATTATGATCAATGTCCAAAGAATTGAGTTGAGATTTTCAAAAGTAACAACAAACAACTTGCAAGAAGATACAATATAAGGAATAAGAACATAGAACTGAGCGATCGAACCCCTCACTGGGTGTGTATTCACTCTATTCGCTCAGTGTTTAGGGCTTAATCACTCAATTCTCCTTTAATCGTGTCTTTCAAAGATTTGCAAGTCATCTAACAATCAACTAATATTTGATGCATGAAAAACAAATATCATGAGGTCTTTGGAGGGTTGTAATGGGGCTAGGATTAAAGTGGGATTAATATGGTTAAGTGGACTTAGTGAATTATATCTTTGATTAGCTCAAGTGACCACCTAATCTTATACCATCCTATATACACATAACAAAACTACCTAACTACCCATTTATCTCCTATCTCACATCTACTCATTCATTTTATTTTCCTCAACACAAACATATACATCCTTTATTTAACTTTTCATTTCATATGCTACTATGTACAGAATTTTTTTTCTTAAATACTTTGCAATTTCTTGGGCAAGGGATATGTGCGCGTGCGCACACAGGTCTATGCGCACGCATAGGGGTGAAAACAAAAGGGGTTCACGCGCACAGGCTGTGCCAACGCTCCCAGCAGAGAGGGTGCAAGTTGGCGTGCGGGCGCACACGCCTGTGCGCTCGCACAAAGTGTGCGAAAGGAGGCATGTGTGCGTACTCACAAGAAGATGCGCACGCACAGATCAAAGGAAACAGGAGAGCGCCCACGCACAGGCTGTGCTGGCGCTACGAACAGAGGGCACAAGAGTGTGCGCACGTACAGGCTGGTGCACACGCACAGGACGCTGAAAATTGAAGTTATGTGCGCACACACAAGAGTGTGCATACGCACAGATGCCCTGTTCCAAAAATTTTTCTCTCTAAAACTAAGGTACTAAGCCTTAGTGAAATCAACATTTCAACCCCAATCATACAAGCATTCAAATATTCATGATCCACAAGCAATTTAACCTATCTAACTAAAAAACTAAACCAATCCTATACTAATCAACATAGCACAAGAAAGAAATTAAATCTAAGAACTATAAGCAAAAGAAGAAGGGTTAGAATAATGTTACCATGGTGGCGTGTCTCCCACCTAGCGCTTTGGTTTAGAGTCCTAAGTTGGACTTGCATGAGTTTATTGAGCATTTGGAACCTCTCCAAAGAGGAAAATCTCCAACTCCTTGGCATGCTTTTCTTCTTCCTGCTCCTTACTAGGTTCAATCACTTGATCTTCAATTAAGTCACAACCAAAGATAGAGTAGCCTTCAAGAGTAGGCTTCTTGGATCCATCCAAAGTAAACTTCACTATTTTTCCATCGGCCTCAAATGAGTAAGCTCCCGAATATGCATCCAACTTGAATCGGGACATCTTCAAAAATGGTCTCCCAAGGAGAATAGAGGATGGCTTGTCTGAATCAATTGGAGGGGTTTCCAAGATATGAAAGTCTATCGGAAAGAGCAACCCTTGGATATTGACCAACACATTCTCAGCAATTCTGACAACTGACACAATGCTTTTATCCGTCAACACAAATCTTGCTCCGGACCTCTTCAATGGTGACAAGTTCAACTTCTCATAGATAGGGAGGGGGCATAATGCTTACACACGCTCCCAAATCACACATGCAATCCATGAACTCCATCCCACCAATCACACAAGTTACCAAACATGGACCGGGATCATTACACTTTTCCGGAATGAGATAAGAGATAAAGTCATTTACCGGACTCTTGTTTAGCTCACCAATCTTGTCCTTATGGGTGCACACATCCTTGAGGAATTTTGCATACTTTGGCACTTGTTGAATGGCTTGAAAAAGAAGAACGGTAACTTTCACATTCTTGAAAATCTCCACTACATTGGGGTCAAGGCCTTCATGCTTCTTTGCTTTTTTAGCCAATGTTGGAAAAGGAATTGGTGTAGGCTCTTCAAGAGGGTTCTTCCTTTTAGGCTCTTTGACCTTTGATGGTTCTTCCTCACCTCTTGCAATATTTTCTTCCTCATCTCTCATCACTTCCACTTCTTCTTCTATTTCCTCATCGTGGGGTTCCTTGCTCAAACTTGTAGGCTCAAGACCAACTTCATCTAACTTGATACCACTCCTAAGGGTGATAGCATTAATGCTTCCCTTTGAGTTTGGTTGGGGTTGAGAAGGTAGACCACTAGAGGTGGAAGCTTGATGGGCATTTTGAGTGGCTGAAGGAGAAAGAGTCAAACGGATAAAGTTTCGGCAATGGTTGCCATGTACGTTTCTTGCTTCTTATGAAACTCCCTTTGCTCTTGCATGAAACTTTGAAGTGAATCGTTCATGTGAGGTTGACTTGGAGAGGGGATTTGATTATTTTGGGTGAGGTTAGGCCTAGTGTGTGGTGGTATATACCTTGATTGATGTTGGGAATGTGGTTGTTGATTGGGTTGGGTATGAGGTGGGCTTTGTGGTTGGTATGGTGGGTAGATAGGTTATGGTGGTTGAGGGTAAGGTTGTTGGCCTTGTGAAGGTTGGTGATAATAGACTTGTTGGTTGGAATAAGGTTGAGCTTGAGATGGTTGATTCCATATTTGATGGGAGTTATCTCTCTATCCTTGACTTTGGTTCCCTCCATAATGATGAGATCCTTGATTGCCTTAATCTTTGTGGGTAAGAATTTGCCACTGCCAATGTGTTGTCCTCTTGGATTTGAGGGCACTCATCGGTGTAGTGACTGTTACAAGCACAAATACCACAAGATCTAGGAGGTCCTTTAATTCTAGGAGGTTGGGGCAGAGGGGATAACAACACTTGTAGAATTTGTTGGCCTTGAGTGAGCTGCCTTAACATGATTGTCATCTCACCGAGCGTCTTAGTCAAGATAGCATCACCAGAAGGTGAGACTTCACCTATAGCCTTTGGTTATTTCTTGACCTTAAATGTTGAGTCGAATCCGCCAAATCCGCAATGACTTTTTAAGCTTCCGATGCGGTTTTGTTCTTAGTGAGAGATCCTCTACTTGAGGCATCAAGAATAAGCTTGTCTTGGGGAATCATCCCTTGGAAAAAGTAACTTATGAACACTAATTCATCAATGCAGTGGTAAGGACAAGCTTCCAACAACTTTTTGAACCTTTCCCAATATTCATAAAGGGTCTTTCCATCTCTTTGCATGATGCAAGAGATTTCCTTCCTTAGACGATCCGTCTTTTGAGGTGGGTAAAACTTCTCAAGGAACTCCTTGCGCAACAAATTCTAATTAGAAATCACCTCCTCCGGTTGAGTGTAAAACCATTCTTTCGCTTTTTCCTCTAGTGAAAAAGGGAAAGCGAAAACTATAACCACTATCTCATCTGACCCATGTCTTCTTGCAGAAGAGCACACAACTTGAAAATCCTTCAAGTGCTTGAGAGGGTCTTCTCCCGGTAGCCCATTATATTTTGGTAGCAGGTTGATCATACCCGTCTTGAGCTCAAAATTGGCATCTAGATCTGGGTACCAAACTTGCACTGGTTGCAAAGTAATGTCCGGCACTCCAGCCTCCTTCAAAGTAATTCTCCGAGGTGGATCCACCATAGTGTTGTCACCTAATTCACTCAAAAAAATTTCAGCACTTCCAACAGAAGAATACAAGGTTCCCTCGTTAAGTGAAGAATGAGGATCAAGGTTAGAAGGTGATGGTGAACCGGTTTGCTCTTCAAGAGAGTTCGATTCACTATGCACGAATGCTAACTGGCGCCGAGCTTGCCTAAGATGTGTTAAAGTCCTTTCTATTTCAGGGTCAAAAGGGGCCAAGCTCGGGCCGTGTCATTCAACTGAGGAATCAATGAAAACATGCAATTACCAAAAGCAAAACTAGAATAAGGAAATAAACAAAAATAACCTAAAAGTCAATAACTACTACTACTAATTAGATAGAGGTACCATCTACCAATTAGTGTCAAGTAATAAGCAAAATTCAAGCATTCAAACTATTCACATATTCACGACAACCAAAACTATAGCATACATTGCACTTAGTAATCCCCGGCAACGGCGCCAAAAACTTGGTGGGGCCGTTATCGCCGGTTAGGAATTTTTCCTCAAAATAGGGATCATTTCGTTGGTAGCATAGTCCCAACCGACAATCAACTCCCCATCAAAGTTTGGAAGGACAAAAGATGTCACAATTCAAAATAAATATAAACCGGGAGTTTTAATTTTCGGGTCGTCTCCCAAGGACCTAGTGACCAATGAGTGCACAATTTCGGTTGTGAAGGCAAAAAGATTTTTCATGAAGATATAAACAATTAAAGAAATAAAAGAACATTCAAAATTGCAAGTAATGAACTAATAAAGGAATTAAAGAACTAACTATGTAATATAAACAAGTACGCAACGAAAGTGATTGATGTATGTATGTGTGTGTGATTTAAAACATAAATGAAATCTTGGCTTAGGATGAGCTAGGGCTCCTTTCCTTGTTGGAACCACAATTATGACAATTATAATGAATTAATCTCACTTATTTAACCCTCACATCGGAGAATAAGTCAAGTAAGCATAATTGTTCCCAATCCCCAAATCCTAACTCACTTGCTAATTACCTTAGCAACAAGTTAGCATTAGTGGAAACAAGAACAATTAACAATCCAAGAATTATAACTAAATGTTGGACATTCCAACTCTAGGAACCCAATGGCTCATTTTTCCCAAGTCAAGAGGTGGAAATTTAGCCTATAATCAAAATTGACATTTCTACAAACACTTGGTGAGCACAAATGCAAATCAAGGTAAAATTAAGAAAATGCTTGAAACTATGAGTAACAAATGATCAAAAGCAACAATAACAACTCAACCAAGCATGTAATAATCATCAATCATCAAAAGCATCAACAAGAAATCAAAATTGCAAAAAATATATATTAACACTAAGACTTTAATTACAAGAAAGAGTATAAAAATTGTAACTATAAAGAGTAGTAATTAAGAAATACTTACAATGGAGGCTAACAAAATTCCAGATCAAAAATAGAAATGGCACTTGAAATGTAAAACCCTAATAAAAACCCTAATGGAGTTGAGAGAAAACTTAGAGAAAAACTACACTAAAGTCTCCTAATACTACTCCTAAAACTATTCTAATGATATCCTATGGTATGGTATGGTTTTCCCATGTTTTCCCCCTCTATTATGAGCTATTGGCTTCAGAATTGGGCCTCCAATCCATCAAAAATGTGAGTCATGTGCATTTTTAATGAAGGCATGTGCAGGTACTTGTGCGTACGCACAGACGTGTGCACACGCACACTCGGCCAAAATCTCTGGTTGTGCGCACGCACACTTTGCGATGCTTTGGATGATCGTGCGACGCGCAAGATGCTGCGTGCGCGCACGCTTTGCTCTGCTTTGGTACCTATGCATACGGACGCAGGTCTGTGCATACACACACGTCGCTTTGCTCTTCTCCTTTAATTCTTCATGCTTCCTCCTCCTTGCATGCTTCTCTTCCATTCTCACCAAGCCATTCCTACCTTATACATCTGAAATTACTCATAAACAACATCAAGGTATCGAATGAAAGGTAAACAGAATAAAATAGGCTAAATTAGACACAAAAGAGCATGTTTTCATAATCAAGCACAATTTAGGAGGAAAGCTCAAAAGCATGCTATTTAAGGGAATAAGTGCAGGTTTATATGATGAAATCCACTCAATTTCAACCAAAATTATCATCAAATATGGATTCATCACTATCCTAGATATCGTTTTTCTGTTGCGCATCTTCAGGAGGCATATAATCGAGGGAGTATGCCCTACCACCTTCTCTTGGAGGCAGTCATCAGGGGAAATAAATCGAGGGAGTGTGCCCTACCACCTTTCCCTGTGAAGTCGTGCCATACAGATCGAGGGATTAGTGCCCTACAACCCTGCAGACAGAGCGAATGTGGGGGAATACATCAAGAGAGAGTGCCCTACCACCTTTTCCACATCCAACAAATCATAATTAAAGAGAAGCGAGGGAATAAAACGAGGAAGAGTGTCCTACCACCTTCCCCAATTCCACATCACAACAAGAGAAGGAATCCTTCATCCTCAACTTGTTTATCACAGCAAGGGAGGGAATCCTCAACCTCAACTTGCCTATTCGTGAGCGGGATGCAACCACTGTCCTCACAACACTAATAACGTAAGCAGGACAAAACCCACGACCTTGCCTTGCAAGCATTACAAACCTCCGTCCTTGTCAATCCAGCCATTTAGGCCATAATCAATCAATATCAAGGTCTTTTAGCAATTTCGTAAGTTATTAAACTCATTAACCCTCATCTTTTTATCAATTTATCAAACTTAGATTCGTTATCCTCAATTCTTTATCAAGTAATCAATTCTATTTTCTTATGAGTAGGATAATACCACCGTCCTCCCTGTGGGTGGGACAAGGCCACCATTCCCACTTAACCTAGAGCAAATGGGACAGAGCCATGATCCATGCATCTTATCCAGGTGCCTTAAATCCTAACCCAAAGCAAGTGGGACAAACCTCAATACTTGCATCTTACCTAGGTAATTAATCAATAATTATTAATTTAATCAATTTCACAAGTTATTAGATTTATTAACCCCATTCATTCATTAACAATCGACCTCATTATTCTGTGAGCAGGATGAAACCACTGTCCTTACCGCGGGCAGGACAAAACCATCATCCACACAACATTTTATCCGGTTAACTAAGTGTTTATCCGAAAATATGTAATAGTTCAATCTAATTTTTTGTATCACTCCCCAGTGTATTCAAGACTTAATTATCAGTTATTCAACTCCATACAGAGGTTAGAGGGGGTTACAACCTCGCCAGAAAGGTGGAACAGTCAAAAATAGGATTTTGAAAAAACAGGTGTGTGCAAGTTGTAACTTTTCCTGACTCATGCGTATGCATCCCTCGTGCGTACACACAAGCTGCATCACTCACTTTGAGTGGTGCGCACGCACGCTTCTGTGCGCGCGCACACTAGCCAGTTTTGCTGGTTTTCTGCAAACTCTGCAATTTCAGTTTTTTACACCAATTTTCAAATGTGAAGAACGTTTGCTACAAAACTCTGTTTTTCTCCATTCTTTTAAAGCTCTCATCATCATCTTTAATTTAAGGTAAAGTTCATTAAATTTCAAGCTTCGAGCGACAAGTTATTGCCTATCAAAGTTGGTCAAAAATCTATTTTTACCAATTTTTGCATAATTGTCAATTTCACAAATTCTCAAATTTGCTACTTTCAAAACAACCTAACCTAATTCTAGGCACCATTTTTTTTATACAATTATCAATTCAAATCATTCCAAACCTAATCAACCCAATTCAATACCATCAATCCATTCCAACATTTATTCCACCAATAATCAAAATCAAACAATCAATTGTTCAACCAATTCTTATCAATTTCACAATAATTCACAATATGGTGCTTATCAACTTACCATAACTTACCAAATAGGGGATACCTCACCTTATCACGGCCTCTGCCCCAATTTTTGTATCAAAGTATTTCAAAGGCAATCAACCACAACATTTATCCAAGCACAATACATATTCAACTCAAACATACTCATTTCTCAAATTCACACTATATCACAACAATTAGTCAATCATAAACCAACCATCTCCATTCTATCCTATCTTAAGGCAATTAACCTAGGTTTTCACATAACTTTACATAATGTCTACCCAAAATTAAAACCCGTACCTTATTGACGGCGGTTTCACACAACTTTGATTCTCTTCTCTATCACACCCAAGTCTCAATCAATGGCACCAAGCTTCCACCAAGTGCTCCGCAATAAATTCAAGCGCCAAATTCACACCAAGATCAACCAAGTACCCAAGTTATTCCATATTATCTAATTACATCAATTATTTTAACATTTCAAACTAGGGTTTGCTCATAAAAGGGAAATCAAAGGGAAAAAAGTTCTCTTACCTTAAGCCACGTGTTCATGGGTTAAAACCCCACTAGAAATTGTGCTTGAGCTTTCCCTAAAGCATCAAAATCACAATCTTTCAACACACACTCAACTAAAATGCGAATTGAATGGGAGAATAAAGAATGGCTCAAGGTTCTTGGGAGTACTCACCTTAAAAGTAGTATAGAATCAAAGAGAAAGTCGAGAGTAACGCGTAGCCGCAAACGGGTCATCGATCGGAGCTTCGGATCGGAAGTTATGTGGATTTGAATGTGTTAAGTGAATAGTGGCTAGGGCATCCTCTCTTTTCCTCCTCTTCTATCCATGGATCCCTCTCTCTTTGGTGTAAAATGAGTGTGTTTTGAGTGAGTAGGGGTTTATAAGTCATGGGCCTTGGGTCCAAGTGACGCCCAATTCAATTTCTCCCTATTTGGCCCAATCTAAGGCCAAAATCTTTAAGATAAGTGTTTTAATTCGTATCTTAAATATTTTTATTTTTTTTCAATTATAAATTTTAAATCTTTTAACTTTTCTTTCTTACCTTTATTAATTATTTAATTATTTATTTTTTTTTGGGTCTTACATATCATAGCTAGAGTTTGTAATGTAGTTTGTTACATTTTAACCATTATTAGTCAGCTGGATTAACTCTAGTATAGCTTAACCATAATTAGATGAATTGTATATAAATCAATTTTATTGCATAATATTTTGAGATCAATCACTTTTAACCAAGTTCTGGAATTCTATTTTTGTTCTTTCCTAAATTCTCGTCTCTTCTCTTTTGATCTGCATTTCTTATTTCTTTTCCTTCGCACATTCTCATCGACACAAGCTTGGATGAGCTGAGTTTTCACAATAATATATCCTAAACAAATTACAATCAAACAAATATTTAAAAAATTAAGAAATATATACCATTACAGTATATTTACTTATTTGTGGAATTTTTTTAATGGAAGTTTTTAAAAATCTCTATAAAATAATTTATTTATGGAAATTTATCAAACCTCCCTCCATAATTATCAACAAACTTCTGCTATTTATGCATGATTAAAACACCCACCCAGATAAAATGAACACACCGAAATAATAAGAATAGTGAAACTCCAAAACCCTAATCATAATTTTTTTTATTTTAATGGAGGAGAAACATAGTGATGCCTCATCTCCAACTCCTTCCACCACCGCTGACTCACTCGCATTTGAGCCTACATCAATGCGCCATCGTGCCGGAGCCAACATCAATCGATGTTGCATCGTCTTCCCCGGCAAGTTCTTCTGCTTGTTTTGCTTTTGCTTTGGTGGATGTGAAGCATTCGGAGCACAATTTGTGTGTGGACTCAGTGCCACTAACTAAGGATATCTGAGAGAAGAGCGAAACAGAGAGATTCAGAGAGAGAGCTCGCCTCGCCGTCGTTGCTACCATTTTTGTCGCGGTTTATCGCCTCTCTAGATTTGGTCGCAACGCCTAAGCCTCTGAGGATGTTCCGTTACAACATCCTCAATGAGACACAAAACAAACTCAATTACATCCTTTCTCTCACCCTCGAGAACTTCCTCGAGTGCCGCCTCCATATTCTTTTCTTCAAGTCCGACATGGCCAAGTCCATCCACCAGTGCTACATTAGGTCTTTTTACATCTTTTCATATTTCTCCTCAATTTAGGATTTTTAAATTCCTAATTTTCTATAACTCATGTTTCTTTATTTTTTTGTGCTTACTATAAAGTTTAGAATCTAATTTTCTAAACATTCAAGTAGCTCAAAATTATAGTCTGATCTCTTCGTTGGATTTTAGGCTTTTGATAAATTATTTAATTATGTATCTTATTGTATCTTGGTTTAAATGATTGTAGATGAAATTTGATTCCAAGAAGTGACACAAATTTTACTGTAAGCAGCATTGTCATGGACCACAAAGGAGGTTGATTGAAGCAATGTAGTTGTACTAAAGATACTGAACTAAACATACTTTGGACATCTCACATGATTATTCAGATTGAGGATTGCTATTGAAAATAAAATCAGTAAACCTTTTCCCCAACCTGATTTATATTTCCTCAACAAAGTGTTCTAAGGCCAAAAGAGAACCAAAATTGGACATATAATAATGATTCAATATGAACCTCATCTTTAAGTACACCAGATTCTTATCATATCCTTTGAAATTTTTAAAACCATAGGTGACATGATTGAATCAAACTTGCTGTTGTATACATTTTGCTTTTTCTGTTCAACATTGCAAATCCCACCACTGGATGCCAAAAGAAGCTCGATATTGATGATGACCAGAAGTTGTAATCTCTACTTTGTATTATAGGTGAGCATTTTGGGACAAGAGAATCTCACAAGAGGTTCTTGGTGATGCTTTGGGTGAGGTGTGCTGAAATTTTTGTTAAGCAATTTTGAGATTGTCATAATCATCTTCGTTGTTGTTCTACCAACAAGAATTCAAAGGCCACATCTACAAGATCACTAGAGGTTGTGACAAACAAGGAATTCCAATGAAGCAAGGAGTATTGACCCCATTATCGCATTCGCCTCTTACTCCATAGAGATAATACACTACACTATTATATGTCTCTTTTAATTTGCTTTGAGTTTAAGATTATAATGACATTTAGTATAGCCTGCATAATGTATAGAGCATTCATTCAAGTCATGTGTTTTGCGTTTTAATTTTTTCGTATTCAAGACCTCTCAGTTCTGAACTTGGTAATTGTGAAGAAGGGTGACAATGATTTACCAGGCCTGACAAACATTGAAAAGCCAAGGATGAGGGTCCAAAGAGAGCCTCCAAAATCCATAAGCTGTTCAACCTTTTCAAGGAAGATGATGTGAAGAAGTATGTCAACACATACAGGAGGACATTCACAACCAAAAATGGTATGGTTTCTTTCTTCCATACTGTGAATATTCTATTTAGCTTGGTTATGCCACTAATAAGAGGTTGCTCCTTGTATTAAAGGAGGTGAAAGAAAGAATGAATTGATGGGAGAATCCTTGATTTGCATATGTATTACGATTTGGAATAGATATTTTTTGACATAATTCTAATTTTATTATTTATTATTTCTCATCTTATTATGTATTTTAGTGCTTTAATTAGTGTCATTTTGAATTTAAATGATGCTAATATTGTGTGGCATGGTTTTTCTAATTCTGTAAACGATTACTGTTGTTCAGTTTGTGGCATTTTTTAAATTGAATATTATGTTTGTGGGGGTTTTAAACTGCCACTGAATGAAGTCCTAGCGATTTTGTAAAACCGCCACAAATAAGCTCGTGGCACCTCCAATTTAGAGGTTTGAGAAACTCTCACAAACCTATCTGTAGGGTTTTTAACTGCCATAAAATAAGAAAAAAACCGCCATAAAACAGCAAAAATTTTGTAGTTACATAGAGAATTCTAGTATTAATATTCACTAATATTATTATCTCAATATAACTGAGATGATTCATATATATTCACTAATATGTTATAGCGTACATTTATACAAGGAGACAGAGGTGTTTTATATTGATATTGTGTGTCATTTGTCTCAAACTACGCTATTCTATTTATACACTAACGAGGGTCATTATTTTCAAACCTCATTAATTTCAATCTGTCTTGATAACCTGAGCCTCCCAACATTGAAAAATTGAGCTGCCCATATTGTGAAAAAAAGTCATGGACATCCATATCACAACATTCTCCTTGGATGTCCATTTAAGATTATGCCTTATTAAAACCTTACTAAAGAAAAACCTAATGGAAAAAAGCTCTAGTGAAGAAAAAAGTGTACAATATCCTTTGTGACGAGGACTACCTTGTTGAAAACCTTGTCAAAAAAAACCTAATATAAGGATAAAAAACCTGACCAAGAAAAAAGGAGTATGATAAACCACAATTTTATGGTTTATCTTGTATTGAATTTGGTGGATTTTATCAACTTTTCTCACATTATTCAAAGAAATAGCATGGTTTTGTGAATTTCTCCTAAATTGTGTTTAAGAGTAAAAACATGCTTTTTAGGCCTTAAAATTGCTAATTTTAATTCACTTTAATCCCATTCGATGCCTTGATATGTTTGTTGATTGAATTCAGGCTTAGAAGGCAAGAATTGGATTGAAGAAGTGAAGAAAAAGCATGTAAAGTGGAGAATTCATGAAGAAATAAAGTTTTAGGAAAATCATAGCGACACGCACGCGTGACCAAGAAACTTCGCCAAGTGACGTTGCGTACGCGTGACAAGCAGCACGTGACCAACTTAATGAAGCACGCTAGGGGCGAATTTTGCATCTGCCAAAGCCCAATCTAACTCATTTCTGAATCTATTTGAGGCCAAAATCAAGAAGGAAGGAGGGGAGAGCAATTAAGAATAGAATAGAAACATGCTTTAAGTCATTCTAGAGAGAGAAGCTCTCTCTTCTCTCTAGAATTAGGATAGATTTAAGTTAGATTTCTCTTAGGTTTAGAATTTATTTCTTGCTTTAATTTAGTTTTCTTGCAATTTATTGTTCTTGCATCTTTGCTTTCTTAGTTTTACTCGTTCTTTCCTTTATTTTGTCACTCATTCTAGAGAGAGAAGCTCTCTCTTCTCTCTAGAATTAGGATAGATTTAAGTTAGATTTCTCTTAGGTTTAGAATTTATTTCTTGCTTTAATTTAGTTTTCTTGCAATTTATTGTTCTTGCATCTTTGCTTTCTTAGTTTTACTCGTTCTTTCCTTTATTTTGTCACTTTTATGTTCATGCACTATTGTTGGATTTGGATTCTCTTTAATACAATTTTTTATGTTTTATATTTCTTATTGTCTAATTGAGTTGTTATTATTGTTTTCTTGTATTTGGTAGTTTTAGATTTTATATTTCTTGCTATTTTACCATGCTTTCCTTGTATACCTTCCAAGTGTTTGATGCTTGGTTGGATTTTAGAGTAGATTTTGGTACTCTTGGCTTGTGATTGAGGATTTAGGTCCCTTGAGATTATTGATGTCCAGTTCTATTGGTAATTTAGGGTTGTTAATTGGTTCTAGGACCAATTATGTCCACTTGACTTAACCCTTCGATGTTAGAGGAAAACTAAGTGGAATTAATCCTTTGTAATCACCATGTTGTGGTCAAAGATCCAGGATAGGATACCTTGATTCTTAATCCTTGCCTTGAGTAGCTTTTAGCATTTATAATTCCTTAATTGTTAGTTTTATTTTCTTGTCTATCAAACCCAAAACCCTAAAAATATACACCTGTAACCAATAATATGCACACTTCCCTGCAATTCCTTTAGAGACGACCCAAGGTTTAAATACTTTCAGTTTTTATTGGGTTTGTACTTGTGACAAACAAATTAAACTTTGATTGAGGGTTGTTCATCAGTTTGGATCTATACTTCAACGGAATTATTTTGTGAAAATTCTATACCGACGATTTCCTTCTATTAGAGTACATCCTCCCCCTCTTATTGAATATTATTTAATATCTCGAAATCAGCGCATTCTAATCTGACGTACCATTCTTTTAAAGGAAGATTTTGGAAGTAACTTTGTAAATAAATTTGCCAGATTATCACTTGAGTGGATTTGTTAGACATCAATTGTTCTTTGATTTTGAAGATCATGAGTGAAGAAGAATTTAGGAGAAATATGCTTTGTTCTATCACCTTTGATGTATACACCCTTAAGTTGAGTAATGCATGTTGTATTATCTTCAAACAAATAGTTAGAGCTATTTTATGATTAGTCAGTCTACATGATGATAGAATATATTGGATTAAACTCCTGAGCCAAAAATACTCGTGACTTACTTCATGTATCGCTAGTATTTCAGCATTATTAGAGGATGATGTTGCTATCATCTGTTTTGTGAACCTCCACGATATAGCTACATCACCATATGTGAATAGGTATCCTATTTGAAATCTTCCTTTGTGTGGATCAGACAAGTATCCTGCATATGCATAGCCAACTAATTGTGACTTGGATTCATATGGATAAAACAAGCCCATATCAACAGTTCTATGACGATTTCAAAAGATTTGTTTGATTCCATTCCAATGTCTTCTGGTTGGAGAGAAACTATACATTGCTAGTAAATTCATAGCAAATGATATATCAAATTGTATATTATTAGCAAGATACATTAGTGCTTTAATGGCACTAAGATATGATACTTCAGGACTAAGGATATCTTCATTTTCTTCTTTAGGACGGAATTGATCCTTTTCCACATCCAAAGACCTTATGATTATTGGGGTACTTAATGGATGTGACTTATCTATATAAAATCTCTTCAAGATCTTTTCTGTGTATGTTGTTTGATGAATAAAGATCCCATTTTTTATATGCCCGATCTATAGGCCGAGGCAAAATTTAGTCTTTCCAAGATCTTTCATCTCAAACTCTTCTTTTAGAGATTTTATAATTGTTGGAATCTCTTTAAGGGTTCCAATAATATTTAAATCATCAACGTACACAGCAATTATAATAAATCTAGATGCAGATTTCTTTATGAAAACACATGGGCAGATATCATCATTCTTGAATCCATTTTTTGCCAGATACTCAGTAAGACAATTATACCACATTTGTCTATATTACTTTAGACCATATAAAGATATTTTCAATTTGACTGAGTATAATTCCTGAGAATATTCATTGGATGGTTTAGATATCTTTAGTTCTTCAGGGATTTTCATATAGATATTACGATCTAATGATCTATATAAATAAGCTGTCACCATATCTATTAGATGCACATGTAGTTTATAGTATGCGGATAAACTGATCAAATAATGCAATATTATTGCATCTACTACAGGGGAATATGTTTCTTCATAATCTATACTGGACCTTTGTAAAAAACCTTGTGCCATAAATCGAGCTTTGTAGCGTACAACTTCATTTTTCTTATTTTGTTTTTCACAAATACCCATGTATATCCAACAGATTTTACATCTTCTGGTATACAGACTACAGGTCCAAAGACTTCATGTTTTGCAAGTGAGTCTAACTTAACCTTCATAACTTCTTCCCATTTTGGCCAATCATTCCTTTGTCGATATTCTTCGACTGTTCTTGGCTCAAGATCCTTACTTTCATGCATGATGTGTAATATCACATTATATGTAAATATTTTATTGACAATTGTTTTATTTCGGTTATATTTTTGTTCCTGTAAAGACATAATTTATCGAGATTTTATCATTTTTACAATTTTCAGGTATCTGAACGTCTTCTGGCATCAAAACAATATCAGAATTTTGGACACTTACTGGTGTCCCTTCTATGTCTTTATCTTTTTCAACAGAAATATCATTTGTCTTGGTAATATCAAATTCCTCTCTTCTTTTCCGAAGATTTTTATTTTTGGATCCAGTTGGTCTACCACGCTTCTGGTCTATACTTGTTTCAGTAGCCATTTGTCTAACTGGAACATCAATTCAAATTGGAGCATTTTTAGCTGGTATGTAGGATTTGGTTATCCTCTTTGTATTAGAAAATGCATTAGGTAATTCATTTGCTATTCTTTGCAAATGTATAATCTTTTAAACTTCTAGTTCACATTGCCTGATTGTGGGTCTAGATGCATTAACGATGATGCATTTCAATTAATTTTTTTCTCAAGTGGCTTATTCGTTTCCCCCAATGTTGGAAACATTGATTCATCAAAATGACAATCTGCAAATCGGACTTTAAACAAGTCTCCTATTTGTATCTCAAGATACCTCACTATAGAGGGAGAATCATATCCCACATAAATCTCCAATTTTTTTGGAAGTCCTATTTTGGTGCGAGAAGGTGGGACAATAGGAACATATATTGCACACCCAAATATTTTCAAATAGAAAATATTTGGATGCTGGCCAGCTAATTGCAGGGGAGAGAACTGATGGTAACTTGTTGGCTTCAAATGAATAAGTGTTGTGGCATATAAAATCGCATACCCCCAAACAGAAATAGAGAGATTTGTTCTCATAAGTAAAGGTATAGCAATTAATTATAGGCGTTTAATAAGTGATTCTGCTAATCCATTTTGTGTGTGAACATGAGCTACTAGATGTTCAACACTTATTCAGTTAGCCATACAATAAGCACACATGTGATCATCTTGAGGATGAGTCTATTAGGACCATAAAGTATCTAAAGAATTCACATGGTGGATGAATTGGTCCACATATATCTCCTTGAATTCTTTTTAGAAATTCAGGGGCTCAAATCTAACTTTTACTGGTGATGGCCTTACAATTAACTTTTCCTCAGAACATGCGGCACAATAGAATTCACTAGATTGAAGAACTCTCTGACTCTTTAGTGAATATCCATGGGAGTTTCTAATAATTCTCTGCATCATGGTTGTTCCACGATACCCCAATCGATAATAGCAAATTATGAATTTATTTGGGCTAGTAAACTTCTGGTTTACAATGGCATGTGATTCAATTACACTGATTTTAGTATAATATAACCCAGAAGAAAGTGAGGGTAACTTTTCTAATATAACCTTTTTATTTGAATCATGAGTTGTGATATATAAGTACTCATGATTTTTCTCATTCATGGTTTTAATATGATATCCATTTCGGCGAATATCTTTAAAACTCAACAAGTTCCTTAGAGACTTAGTAGATAATAGTGCATTATTTATTATGAATTTTGTTTCTCCAAGAAATAAAATTATAGCTCTTTCGAAACCTTCTATCACATTGCATGAGCCAATAATTGTATTAACACATTCTTCTTTTGGTACAAGATAAGTAAAATATATATTACTTTTGAGAATGGTATGCGAACTTGCACTATCTGCATGGCAAATATCTTCATTATATGTCATTGTCATTTTCTTCAAAGACAAATAATAATAATAAGATCATATCATAAAATAAGTAAAGGTACATGCGTAGTAAAATTGCATTCATGATTGGAATTGTTTGTCTAAGTAGCATTGTACAAAGGAATAGT
>NC_029793.2:133872520-133879698 GCF_000816755.2 Arachis ipaensis | reverse complement strand
AAAAACACTGTACATAATATTATATATACTAATTTTTTTTTATTATTTTAGAACTTGACACATTTAGTAATTTTAAAATTCTTAAGCTTAAACATTAATATTTTATTCAAATAAATAAGATATTTCATTATGAGTGGTGTAATATTTAGCAACATTATTTGAAACAAAATTTTTCTCCTTTTCTTTGTCATTTTTTTCAAAGATGCTTGATAAAGATTAACTAAGTGCCTTGTGGTACAACAGGTACGTGACCAATGGCCCTTTCCACCACAACGGAAACATTTATCTTCTGTTGATTTATTTTGTCCATTATTTCTTTCTTTATCCCACTTCTGGTGAGATCCTTTCTTGTGAAGATAATTTTTCTTTTTTTTTTATAATTTTTTTGTTACCAAAACTTTGCCATTTACCTCTTCTGGGGTTATAATTTGTCGCATTTGCTTCAGAAAATGGGGCGACACCAGCAGAGTGCGCTTCATGGTTTTTTAAAAGTAATTCATTGTTATATTCAGTAACAAGAAAGCAAGAAATTAGCTCAGAATATTTTTTAAGTTCTTTTTTTCGATATTGCTGCTGTAGGAGCACATTCGAGACATGGAAGGTCGAGAAAATTTTCTCTAACATGTCATTATCAGTTATCTTTTCTCCATATAATTTCATTCGTGAGGTAATTCGGAACGTTGTTGAATTGTATTCATTTATGGATTTAAAATCCTGTAGACGTAAGTGCGTCCACTCATATCAGGCTTGAGGAAGTATCACTGTCTTTTGATGGTTATACTTTTAACCAATGACTTTATTGTATTAACATTTTAATATAATAACAATAACAAATTATTTGACACATGATTGATTGGATTGTGGTCATACTATTTATTCCCAACAATTACTTTTGAAAATGGTATGGGAACTTGCACTATCCGTAAAGCAAACATCTTCACTATATGTTTTTGTCATTTTTTTCAAAGACAAATAATAATAATAATAATAAAATGAGTAAAAATATATCTGCAGTAAAATTATTTTCTTGATTGAAATCGTTTTTCTGAGTATTGTACATAGTATCATATACAAAAAATTTTATTATTATTACTATTTTAGTACTTAGGACATTTAGTAATTTTCAAATTTATAAATATAAATATTTTATTAAATATTATTTATATACATCACACTTGAAATTCAAATACATAGGGAATAAAACTTAAAAGTTTTTTACATTATTTATTTACATAAGTACTAAACCCAAATATCAAACTTTTCCATCATTGATCAAATGACCAATATTTCTTTCAGGATCCTCAAAGAAATCAGATACTTCATAATGAGTGGTGTAATTTTCAGCAGCATCATTTGAAACAAAATTCGTCTCCTTTCCTTTGTCGTCCTTTTTCAAAGATACTTGATAAAGATCGACTAGGTGCCTTGGGGTACGACAGGTACGCGACCAATGACCCTTTCCACCACAACGGAAATATTTCTCCTCTGTTGAATTATTTTACCCATTATTTCTTTCTTTATCCCACTTCTGGTGAGATCCTTTCTTGTGAACATAATTTTTCTTCCTTTCATAATTTTTCTTGTTGCTAAAACCTTGTCATTTATCTCTTTGGGGTTATGATTTTCCGCATTTGCTTCAGGAAATAGGACGCCGACAGCTGGGCGCGTTTCATGATTTTTTAAAAGTAACTCATTGTTGCGTTCAGCAACAAGAAGGTAAGAAATTAGCTCAGAATATTTTTTAAATCATTTTCTCGATACTGCTGCTGTAGGAGCACATTCAAGGCATGGAATGTCGAGAAATTTTTCTCTAACATATCATTATCAGTTATCTTTTTTCCACATAATTTTATTCATGAGGTGATTCAAAATATTGCTGAATTGTATTCATTTATGGATTTAAAATCCTGTAGATACAAGTGTGTCCACTCATATTAGGTTTGAGGAAGTTATCACTGTCTTTTGATGATTATATCATTCTTCAAGATTCTTTCACAAATTTGTAGAATTTTTTAGTGTGAGATATTCATTTTTCAATCCTTCGTCAAGATGATAACGAAGGAAGATCATCGCTTTGGCTTTATCCTTCTGGGATACTTTATTTACAGCTTTAATGGTATCTTCAAGATCCATTGAATCAAGATAAATTTCAGCATCTAGTATCTATGATAAGTAGTTATTTTCAAATATATCAAGAGTATTAAATTCAAGATAAGAGAGTTTTGACATAATAAAAATTTATTACCTGTGTCTTCCTAAATTTTGATCAGAGTCTCGTGCTAATAATGTGTTGTAAAATAAATAAATAAATAAGAAAAATAAATATAAAATAAAAAAGTGTAAATAGAGAACTCTAGTATTAATATTCACTAATATTATTATCTTAATATAACTGAGAGATTCATATATATTCACTAATATGTTACCGCGTCAATTTATATAGGGAGAGAGAGGTGCTTATTATGTTGATAGTGTGTGTCACTTATCTTAAGCTACATTATTCTATTTATACACTTACAAGGCTCATTATTTTCAAACCTCATTAAATTCAATCTGTCTTGATAACCTGAGTCTCCCAACATTAAAAAAATTGAATCGCCCATATTATGAAAGAAGTCATAGATATCCATATTACAACAAAAGACAATTTGTTTTCCTTTCTTATCAATTACTTAACACAAAAATAAAAGGACAAAAAAGTGTAAAAATAAAAAAAAAAAAAAGAGTTATGTTAAGTAACAATTTTTTTATCCAATTTTTTAAAAATTATTTTGTTTATCTTAAATTCTAAACACTAAATCATAAACTTTTAATATTAAATTCTACATTATACACCCAAATATTAAAATTAGCTAATTAAGATAGTGTTTGTTTTCAGATATTGGAATTGAAATTGAGAGACTAAAACTCAATATTGTGTTTGGTAGTCAAAGACTGAAACTAAAATTTCAGTTCCGAAATACAAATATCTCCAAAAAGTAGGGATAGATAAGACTACAAATTTTGAGACTAAAAACCGAAACTTTAATAATATTTTTTCTAAAAATACTCTTATTTAACTCTTCAAATTCTAAATTTACTTCTCAATCTTCATATTTATCTTAAACCAAACATGATACTTAGAATAATTCAATCCAATACATTTTACACCAAACACAATATAAAAACTTAATTTAATTTCAGTCTCTGTATGTCTCTCAGTGTCTGTCTCTCTATCTTCATCTTCCTTCCAAACGTCCTAAAGTTGGTTCTCTATATTTTCTCAAAAAGAAAATATATATTTTGACATTCCTATTTTAATAATGTCATTTTTTTTATAAATTCATACAAACATACAATATAAAAATATTATTTCTCACAAAAAATATTACGTTAATTCTAACATGTTTTACACTAACAAAGATTTAATTACAAAATTAAAAATAGTAGAGACTCAATTGAAAGAAAAAAAAAGTATAAGAACCTCTTTATAAATTTTGTTAAACTATAAATATCAACAGAATAATTAAACCTAACATTTATTATAGGATAAAGTACTATTTTGGTTTCTAACGTTTGGTTTGGGGTGAATCCTATTTTGGTCCCTAACGTTTTAATCGTCCTATTTTTATCCTAAAACGTTTAAAATGACATCAATATAATCCCACTGTTAAATTCCTCTCTAATACTTATAAGTATTATTAACAAAATTGATATACTCTTAATAATGCTTTTGCTAAAGGTACGTTTGCTCAATCCCTCTCCCACCTTCACTCTCTCACAAGCCTAAATCCCATTTTCCTACTCCTTTCTTCTTATTTCTCAAACCCCTCTTGGAGATTTAATAGTGTAAAAGAGAGAGAAAGAAGGGAGTAAGACAACAAAATTTGGACTTGTTGAGAGGGTGAAGGTAGGAGAATAGAGTTGAGCAAATATAACTTTAAAAAAATATTATTAATAGTACATCAATTCCATTAATTGTTAGTGAGAAAATTGATGGTGGGATAACACTGATGCCATTTTAAACGTTTTAGAATAAAAATAGGACGATTAAATGTTAAAGACCAAAATAGGATTCATCCCAAATGTTAGAGACCAAAACAGTACTTTACTCTTTATTATAAAAGATCACTACAAGAAATGCACTGAGTACCGTCGGATTCATTAAATAAATCCGCCAGTAAAAAAATTACCGCCGGATTTACCGTTGTTCTTGAGTTGACGGTATAAACGTCGCTGGAAACTGCTTACTGCTGGATTTTTTTTGTCCGAAGCTAATTACCAGCAGATTTTTCATCAACTTTTTCAATAGATTTGGCGAGATTGTGTTGATAGTTACTGTCGGATATATCCGACGATAACTTTTGCGCCATTTCACGTGTTAAGACGCCAAGTTACCGTCAGATTTAACTGACAGTAAATCCGACGGTAATTTTTTTGGCACAGTTAAGCCACAATTAGTAGACTCTTGTTAACAAAACTGTTGAAAAAAATTTAAAGTTAGCATAAAAATTTTATTTCATTAAAAAATAAATGGTCTGAATACAATAAAATGTCACAGATATAGAATACAATGAAGTAGGCAAACAAAATGCATAAAATTCTAACTCCTACAAGTCCCGGTAATCTTCGTCATTGTCATCGTCGGCGGCGTCGTGGTCCTGCTGCTGAGGAGGCAGAGTAGGTGCTGCCATCGGTGCCCCACCAGCAGCATTGCCGCTGGAACCAGCAGTTCCGCTGAATCCAGCACACATCTTCTGGTTGTACTCCTCCATCTGTTGTCATAACCGATCGAGCTGCTCCAGCTTCTCTATCAGGTCCAAGCTGACGCAACGCATTCAAGAAGGTCTCGATACCTCTGCCCAAACTGCTCCCTTGCTGGTGAAACTCCTGTGTTAGCTTCTGCACCTCCTTCCTTAAGTCGATAACTTTCTGGGGATCAGCTGGGCTGGTGGCAGAGACAGAGGCAGAGGAAGCTGCCAACACATAGGAGCAGAGGCCACTAGCAAAGAATGACCCCAACCTGAAGCGACGATTCCTGTGAGGTTCAGAGGCGGTCTCGCGCCAAATCCTATCAGGATCTACCACTGATGAGGTCTCGGATCTGGCTTTTTCGTCCCTACTAAGCGACTGATATTGCTAGGTCGCGGCCTCCAACCTCTACGTGTACTCCTCCTGCGTCACACACGTTAGTTATAATTAGGATAATAGTTAAATAATTGACATTAAACCAAATAAAGTTAAAAATTAGGATTAATTTAAACTCATATAATAGGCCACAGACCACTCATCAACAAATCTCTCCTTGTTTGCCTTCAAAGTATGAGTATACTTAAAGGTCTCTGCCAGTGTTACCTCATGATCCAACGACTTAGACTACAAATTAATATATCAACTAATAAAATAAATAAATAAATTAAATAATGACAGACAAATATATATGAATCAAAATACAGGAAATCAAAATGTATATTAAATCATCATCCTTGTTTATTATTATGATAATCCAAAATTCAACAACTAAGATCATCATCACAAAATTCCCAAGCTACTGGCTATATATAGTTATAATAAGTATCACAACCTTGTTTAATCATTCTAAATTAAAATAAACCAATATTTTTACACGTTATAAAGCAGTCAATCCGTATCAGAACCAGTTCAACTATGAACCCATTTTATATATGATTCAAACATTCTCTCATCATTAACCACACAAATCAACCAATCAAACCAACAAAGCAGTTTTATATCAGCTCAACTCAATTCAATTCTTACAGAACTATATAAGTATATATCAACAGAGTAAGGATAACACTAAAGATCATATTCAAAATAAGAATGCTTGTAAATCAATTACATGCTTATAAAATAAATGAACAAATTAAATAACTAATTCAAGTGACTACTAAAACATTAAACAATGTCAAAATTCTTAGCAGTCTACTCTTCGTCTTCCTGAAGGTCGCCGATCCACTCGTATACCTCGACGACCTAGGCGAAGCCCTGTTAGCGATGTTTGTCAGACGGCAATGCTTGAGACCCTCGTTATCTCAAAAATAGGCCTCAAGTTCCTTCTTGATGTTTGGACAGATCCACGATGTTCGGTGGTCTTTTCCCTGACGAATGTCGCTCATCATCTGCTGAAGTCATTTGGTTGCCCGGTGGTCATAGATCTTCCTGATCATGAGATTGTGTTCTGCATCCCATATAAATTTCAAGTGCACAAAGTGATTCACCAAAATTAGTTAGTCAAAATAAAATACAGTTTAAATACAGTTAATTAGTTCAAACTAAATTGGATTATTACTGCTCACTTCTGAAACCATCGCTCTCTGGTCTTAGCCAAGATCTGCGAGTAGGTCAGCCACGTGTGGTCGTACATAGACTTAATGACCTCGGTGGTCTCCTGTGTGCAAGCTTGGGGTTTGGTGCAAACCTGTCAAAGAAAAAACCTCACATTATTAAACAAATAGAAACACATAAACTTAAGATAAACAAACTTAAGATAAACAAACTTAAGATTAAAAAGTTGAACTCGTGACTGCATGTGATCGAGCCAAATCTTCAGCCAGATGACAGGAGGTAGTAGAGGGGCATCATGTTGGGGGGCACTGGAGAAATCACCCACCGCGGGCTCTATCGATGTCGTCGCTGCATCTGCAGGGGCATAGCAGAAGGAGGCACCCAATTCCAGTTTGGGACCATGCTGAATTGCTGGTCTGCTGGACCTGCCTATGACGTTGACGTAACAGGGGGCGACGGGGTATCCGGGATAGAGGGCGATGACTAGCAGTCCTCGGAAATTCGGTGGAAGTCTGCTCTCTACCATGACCACGTGACCCACTCGACCTACCTCTGCTACCTTTCGTCATATCTTTACAACAAATATATTAATAACATAACAGATACCAATAAATAATAATAACATAAGAAGAAACTCAAGAAATAATAAATAATTCTAAAAGTATTTTAGTTTAGTAAATTAACAAAAAAAAAAAAAGAAATTACATAGTGTTTTAGTTTCGAAATAATTCCTAAAATTTGGATTTCTCCCCCCTTCAAGGATTCTATCCAAACCAAATATCCATCAAACTTTCTCAACTTATTAATTTTTTCAATCATTATTAAGGTAACATACAAACAGCTTAATCATTATTAATACAGTCAAACATTTTCCAAACCATTTCAGCAGCAGG
>NC_029793.2:133855525-133872448 GCF_000816755.2 Arachis ipaensis | reverse complement strand
CATTTTCCATCAATTAACACAAATATCTATCAACCTTAAACATAATTTTAATTTTTTTTAATTTCAGTGAAAATCTTATAAAAGTTTTGAAAGAGTCTCTCCTAAAATTTGAATTTTTTCACCCTTCAAAGATTCCATCTAAACCAAATATTCATCAAGCCTTCTCAACTTATTAATTTTTTCAATCATTATTAAAGTAATATACAAACAACTAAATTATTATTAAATAGTCAAGCATTTTTCAAATAATTTCAGCAAGAAAAATCAGAGAATAGCTCAATAATTCAATATTTTCCAACAATCTCAGAACCTAATCTAACATATCCTAACCACCTAAATATACTAAAACAGAAAATTAAACTAACTAAACTCTACTAACTAATTAATTAACTTGAAATAACAAAATTTGAAATAAATAATGTTCAAACAAAAAATTTTGAATGCAGAACAAGAGAGAACGAAGAAGAGGGGTGGAGGTGCAGCGGCGACAGAGGCAAAAGTGGCAGGGGCGTTGCAGCAGTGGCGGCAGGGGCTTGCAGCAGCGGCGGCTGTGTTCGCGACTGCAGCGGTGACGTTTGTGGTAGCGGTAGCAACTTTCGCTATAGCGGCTGCAGCTTTCACAATAGCAGCGGAGGAGATTGACGGAGATGAGAGATGAGAAATGAGAAGGTTAGAGAAAGAGAGAGGGAGAGAGGAAGGTGAGAGATTAGAGAGAGAGAGAGAGAGAGAGAGTGAAATTGAAATGAAGGGGAGAGGGTTCTCGGTTCCAATTTAGGACACGGTTACCGTCAAATTTATCGGCAAATATTTTCGACGGTAACGCGGTGCGAATCACTAAAATGCAACGTTCTATATATTAAACGTGTTTATTGTCGAATTCGTCTTCCAGTAATTTCAATGTTAAATTTGGCGCCTATTTGTTGTGGTTTCTACCAAAAATTATCGACGACTTTACCGTCGAAAGTGGCTATTTGTCGGTAGTTATTTGGCATAACGAATTTCACATCAAATTTGTCATTAAATCCAATGATAAAATCGATGCTAATGTGTGACACTAAATTCGATAATATTCAATATATTTCTTGTAGTGGATGTAGACAAATTAAAATGAGATTTATTTAATTTTAACTTTATATTGGAACTTGTTTTTTGGGATTCACCTCCTCATGAGTTTGTTAGTATACTCATGAATAATGATATAATGGGTCTACTTTACCTCATTTAACTTTATGTAGACTTTTTGTTGGACTTAGATCCCATATAATATATATAAATTTATAAAAGCTATCCTTCTCATTTAAAAAAAAAGTTGTATATATGAATATAATTCCTCAAACCCTCTCTAAAAAGCTTAGGAGAACAAAGGACATGACTATAGCAATTAAGAATGCTAGTTTATATTTACAAGAAATTACCGGAATAGCGACCGATTTAACGACCAATTTTTTTTTTAAATCAGTCTCTAAATTCTTAGCGGTCGATTTTAGCGACCAATTTTTGAACAAGGCCACCAAACTAATACCAAACAATATTGGTCGCTAATAAAATCGGTCACTAAATAGCGACCACTTTTTTTGTCGCTAAATTGGCCGCTGAGAGAATCGGTCACTAAATAGTGACCAACTTTTTGGTCGCTAAATCGGTTGCTGATATCTGATTTAAAAATCTAAAATTTGGTAGCTAAATCGGTCACTGTTTCTGATTTTCTAATTATTGAATTTTACTAATTTCACATATACCACTATTAAAACTTAATTTTTATAAATAATTATATTTCAACAAAATATAAAAGAATCAAATATAGATCAATTTTTTAAATAAATACCGAAAATATTCACAATATCTATATCAAAATATAAAAATTAAAAGAGACAAAATTTATAAATATATTAAATTTATGATTTACAATCCAAATGTACATCGATGATTTTATAGCCAATGATGCTAAATGTATGCAAAAATCAAGCGAAAAAAATTTTTCATTACATAAAGTAGAAAAAACAAAAAACCCTTAAAAAAACTAAAACTTCTTTGATTGAGTTGACTTCTCTTTCTTAGGGATCAATGGCTCATATTTTGTATCAATTAAAACTGCAAAAGTTATTAACATAATTAGAACTCAAAACACAATTTATAAATAAACAAATTACCACTATAGTGTATTAGCATATGAATATAATATAAGTTGATGCTCTATACTAGAAACTGTTCATGACTTCATGTTATCATGTTAAACCCAAATTATATTGCACCGTTTACTATTCATTACTTTACAAAGATAAAACAATTATTAAAAATGTATAAGATTATTGAAACTTACGTTCTCCACCTGAATTAGCCTTAATTGCTTCTTGCTTGGCGTTTTCCATATTTCCAAATCTAAGATGAAAGATTATCATGTGTTCATAACACGGAGCGAAAGAAAAAGAAAGTAATCTTTAAAGATCTATTTTATGCTTAAATTTTATTTCAATAATATAAATATAATATATAGATCAGATCTAAATACCTTTAGACGCTTTAGTAAAAATCACTTTCTCCTTCGATGGTACGAAGGCGCTATGCGTATCCACACTGAGACCAACCTTTGCTGTCAACTCCTTGACCAATGGATATCTGATCTAAATTAAGAAATCTCTTGCAACTCTTTGCACGCCATAAAATTCTTCTCCAAGAATCAGGCTCACATACGTTTATGTGTGTAGAGGTAACGGAATAAAACTCTTGTTATTCTCATTTGTCTATTCCTTCACTCTTGGCATACATATATATAGTATGAGATTTGTTACTAATTTTAAATTTGAATCTCAATTCAAATTTAAATAATATCTTAAAATTCTAAATCTAAATCTTTTAAATTTATGAATCATATCATAACTCAATTTGAAACAGAATCAGTTAGGATCTCATCCAAATTTAGAATTCAAATTTAGAAATAGAATAACTAATTATTCTCAAATCTCATTTAATATTCTCAATTATTATACTATTATTATATTCTTGGTGCTAGCAAAAAAATATAATAATATTCCATGTGAATTAATATAATTATTTATTTGATCAAATCAAAATAATAATTAAATAATTCTATAGCAAAGATTAGAACACTCGTTAGTGTGTGACCCCATAGGTTCAATACTAAGTGGGTAGTAAATTAGTCATACTAAATTTACTAATCAAGGTTGGCGTCTAGCAACACTCCTCAACGACCCGATAGTATGAAGTAATATATTTTTACTAAGAACCTCAGAATAACAAAGTATAATTCCTTCCATCTTTCCAGCTCTTGGTTAACCCTTAGAGTATGGTTTAATTGTCAAACTCTAACTTATTACCATTATTATAATGAACTGTGAATGACCTAAGAAACTCATTTCTTCATTCATTCAATCCCCTTGGCCAAGGTTTTATTCATCTCAGTCATTATAATCATAGAGCTCAAACTCTTTACCGGGAGTTGACGGATTCCTTATTGACTAATCATTAATTCTACAAGTATTTAAATCATACCCAATATCTATTCAACTAGCACCCTAGGGTATTAGGTGTCCGGAATCAAAGTATAATAAATACATTGTTAATTACTATGATAGTCGCAGGTCAAAGGAAACTCTATTACTATGTTCATCTTGAGAATATCCTATTGACAAATATACGGTAATTATAACCATTAGGAATTCTCAAAATGAGTTAGTTCAATGGTCATATCTCTATATGCACCATCTATATATATAATTTAATAAATGAGATCTATTAATCTTCAACCAATGAAGACCATTATATATATATATATTGATCTTTCCGGATTATTAATGTCCTTTTCTAATAATCCTATGACCAAGAACAATTTAGATTAAATTACAAAAGATTTATCTCTCAATATTATGATCACTATCACAATGATAAATTTCTAAATTTAATAAAGGACCTTATTATATTAACATTTTAATATAATAACAATAACAAATTATTTGACACATGATTGATTGAATTGTGGTCATACTCCTTATTCCCAACAATCTCCCACTTGCACGAGAGCCAATCATGATAGATTGGATCTTGGGAATACTATTATCACAATAGTCTCCCACTTGCACTAGAGTCAATCAATCATGTGTATAATTTTTCAATGCACATTTGTGTTTATCAAAACTCTTTTGACCTTAAACACCTTAATTTTTGAGCATATGTGCTTGACCTTTTGCAAAATACCTAGTGAATAATAATATCACGTTTTCTCAAAACATGAAATCTCCCACTACAATAGTGCATAATTTTATTTTAAGGACAATCCTTATTGAACATGATTATAAAAAAATCTAAGTAACCATTAGATCTATCTTTATAGAATTGTATCATTATACAAATAGGCTACTTTTTCAAAAAGTTAGCTTGACGATCAAACTTTTTATACTTTCAGGAGAAAGTATATCCTCTATTGAGTGGTATACAATTCTAATAAAAGTAATTGTACTCTCACTCTTTCTTTATAAATACAAAGTTTCTCTTGACATTGTATAAATCAAACTTTTTGATTGTCTTGACTTTATCAAGTTCTATTTGTTCACCTTATCTTTCTTTAGGAAGGAGTCTCTTTTTTCTAAAAAAGAGTTCAACCTCTTATCACAAACACTTTGTCGTAAGAAGGATGATAGAAATAATACTTATTATTTCTTTTAGGGCAACCAATAAATCTCATTTATCGAACTCTAATGTTCTTGAGTTTTGACTTATGCCATTTTCTATATCTCATATGGGTAAAAAATTGATTTAGTAAGAAATTTGTTAATTTAGCAACATTTCTAAAATGTAGTCTAAATATTTAACAAATAGTGATCCTCAGCTAAATTCTTTGTTTCTTAGTACATAGAGTACTAATATTTGTGCATTGAGAGAATCTCATTCTCTATTCAATAGAATATCAATTAGATAATTAGAGATTTTACTTTAAGCTCTTATAATAAAAATACTCAATATCTTTATTATTGGTCAAACCAACCCTTAAGAGCAATTTTGATTGGCATCCTCAATACTCATATTGGGTTTTTCTAAAAATATCACAAATATTAAGGCTAATTATAAATTGTTTGTAACAAAATGAATCTCCAAAAATGCTTGCAAGAACAATTCTCACTAAAGCCATTTGCCTAATGGCATTCTAACTTCTAAAGTTGTTTAATTCAAAATATATTACCCAATACTCCCACTAGTTTAAATAAAATTTTTGATAGTCATACTATCTTACTTTAGGCACCACATCTTCTCAAGATGTTCAGCAATAAATAGTGGAGAGATGCCTTTGAAATTAGAATTTATGACTGTCCAAACAACCCATGTAAAATAATATTACAAATATTTCAAAAGTTCTGACCATTTCAAAAATAATTTTATTGGAGGATATTATTTTAATAGAATTATCATCTCCATGATAACCCTTTCATACATGAGAACAATTTTCAAATGTTAGCCAATATATTACTTTCAAGTTTCAAGTATGCCATACAAAAAAATGGACATATTTAAAAAATTAAAATACGAAAGTAAATTAAAAAATCTATATTTCTGTTAAAATTATTTAGAATCATAAATGAGTATCTTGGTTGTCAAGTTGTTACTCATACCTATTCCAAATAAATATGATTAAATTGTATCACATACAATTATAATCCCAAATAATTATCTGGTTGTCAGACAATTATTTAACTGAATTATATTTTATACCGCTAGGTTGTCTAGGTTTAAGTATAAAATTAATTCTCCTTGTATATCATCACATGTATAAATAAATTCTATCTTTGAGTACAAGTCTCCTGGTTGTCAGGTTGCTCCTTGTAAACAAGAGATAAATTTATTTTTGGCAAACTCCTAACTTTTAGGATTTATCTCAATTGTTAGAGAATTTGTACCAATATTCATGGATTAAATTTTATACTCCCAGGTTGTCTAGGTAAAAATATAAAATTAAATCCTTAATACATCAAATGTATACACTGATTATTATCTTAAAAATAAAATTCCTGGTTGTCAGATCGCTCTTTATAATCAAGAACATTAGAAAAATTAATTTCTAAAATTATAGTGTTCAAAACACATCAATCAAATCAAAATTTGATTTTTTATGTACTAACGTTTAGCCTTAAAAAATTATCAAATCAAATTTGAGTTTTATATATACACTTATATATATAAGAAACAAATAAAAGATATTTTACATCTTATTCCTTTTATTGTGATCAAAATCACAATAAAATTTAATATATAAATAAAATCAAACAAAATATTTGATTATAAATATAACTTTTATATTAAAAGAATGATAATTTAATCACAATTAAATAATTAAAATAAATTAACTATTAATTTATTAGAAAACCATCTCAACGGAAATAAATACATCACATGCTTAAAAATAATTTGAATTAATCCTATTAATTCACAAACTTTAAAAAAATAGGAATAAAAATTTAAACACAAAAAAACCAAAGCTCTGATACCACTGAAGAATTACCATGTGTTCATAACATGCAGCAGAAGAAAAAGAAAGTAATCCTTAAAGATCTATTTTATGCTTAAACTTTATTCCAATAATATAAATGTAATATATAGATCAGATCTAAATACCTTTAGACGCTTTAGTAAAAATCACTTTCTCCTTCGATGGTACGAAGGCGCTATGCGTATCCACACCGAGACCAACCTTTGCTGTCAACTCCTTGACCAATGGACATCTGATCTAAATTGAGAAACCTCTTGCAACTCTTTGCACGCAATAAAATTCTTCTCCAAGAATCAGGCTCACATATATTTATGTGTGTAAAGGTAACGGAATAAAACTCTTGTTATTCTCATCTGTCTATTCCTTCACTCTTGGCATACATATATATAGTATGAGTGATGGTTATCAGTGGCTAAGAGAAGGGGGTTGAATCTTCGCCCCCTTTTTGCTTGATAATACTTGCTGGCCTTTGAAATCACTTCTGGAAACTTTTTGTCTTTTTATCTCGTAACTAGCCACGAGATTTTTTCTTTTGTCTCGTTCCCAGCCACGAGACTTTTCTTTTTGTCTCGTCAGTCAGCACAAGATATTTTCAGTTTTATCTCCTGGGCAGCAGAAACAGAAATAGAGTAGAAGAAAGAGAGAATTACACCAAGATATATCCTGGTTCAGCTGCTAAGTGCAAGGCAGCCTACATCCAGACTCCATCACAATAATGATGGAATTTCACTATAATCATCCTTGATTACAAACACCAATTCTCCCTAGGAACTACCCTCCTTCCTATCCGGGACAAGTCCAGAATCTAAACCCAAACTGAACTTGACTTGGTCACTGCCAAGCTTTCAACTGTAAAGTGCTAACCCAACTTACAAGAGGATTCCCACAGAATCATGAAACACAACACAGATGTACAAAGGACATCTAAGGACATCTATGGCTTTTTCTTTTAATTTTGCACTCTCTGTCTTTTTTCGCTCTATGGCTTTTTCATACAAACCTCACTGTTTGCCTTTTCCATGAGACTCAAGACATGACAAAATTAAACAGAAAATTACAAAATGAAGAACATTGAAGGAGAAGAAATTCTGTCAGCTTAGAGAGTTATGAGAACTCTGTGCTCACTCTTTTCTTTTCCTTGAATCAAACCCTGACTGTTCACCCTTACTTATAGGGAGAAGCCTTCAAGGTTGAAACCAAACAAACCAAGCCAATCTTCTTCTTCTTCAACTTGAACCGGTTCGGCCAGAGAGAGAGAAGAGATAACTCATGCAAAACCTAACATGCAATTATCTCTAGTCCTTCCTTGGTCACCATTCTTCATCAATCCGAGCCCTTCATCCTTGCCTTGCTCTCCAAGATGAACTTCTGGCCCTTGATGCTTCATGATGATGGTAGCTTCATCTGCTCCAATCTCTGCCTCCTCCATCACATAGCCACTCTAGCTACCTCCTGTGGTGGCTAAGCAGAATCAGAGACAAGCCATCCTCTCCAAGGATCTTCTTCTCTGACCGAAATCTTCACTTCCATTTTTGGTATGGAGGAGCCAAGATCTCTTCACAAAATCTAACCACAAGTGAATGAGAATCTTAGCCACAGCATACTTTATGTTTTCTTTTTCTTGTCATCATTGTGATGGTCTTGTTGCTTGCACCAACTTCTTTTCGGTGGCTAGGTGTAGCTTCCATGGTTGCTGGGTAATGACCGAAAGAGAAGAAGGAAAGATGAGAGAGAAGATAGAGTTAGAAGAAAAATAATTAATTGAAATAGAACAAATTAATTGAAATGGGATTGCTTTTACTTCCCTTGCTGAGTAGCGTGTTGCATTAAACCAATCAATCATGTCAATCATACTTTCTCTCTCATTTATATTTCCAATGCTAACAAATTAAATTTTGAAATCCATCCCACAATAAGAAATGGAATCCGTTGAAAGCATGAAGCCAAATTACTTTCTTTTAATAGGTTTCGGACCAAGCATTGGATCTTTTTCCATCAAAGTTAATTTGGGCTAATTAGGATCAATTCTGGCCCAATAACAAGAATAATAATTCAGCCGCAATAATCAAAGTATTTTTGCATCAATGCTAAATGTATTTATAAAACACTTGGGCTTGCAACATTTTTTTTATTTTTGGCCAAATGTTAAATCTGCATAGCAAAGATTAATTTAATCACTATATATGAATTAATATCTTTGCAATTAATTAAATTAATAATGTTTAGTCATCACATATGTTAATTTAGAGTTTTCCAAATTCATCAATGAGATTTGTTACTGATTTTAAATTTGAATCTCAATTCAAATTTAAATCATATCTTAAAATTCTAAATCTAAATCTTTCAAATTTATGAATCATATCATAACTCAATTTGAAACAGAATCAGTTAGGATCTCATCCAAATTTAGAATTCAAATTTAGAAATAGAATAACTAATTATTCTCAAATCTTATTTAATATTCTCAATTATCATACTATTATTATATTCTTGGTGCTAGCAAAAAAATATAATAATATTTTATCTGAATTAATATAATTATTTATTTGATCAAATCAAAATAATAATTAAATAATTCTATAGCAAAGATTAGAACACTCGTTAGTGTGTGACCCCATAGGTTCAATACTAAGCGGGTAGTAAATTAGTCATACTAAATTTACTAATCAAGGTTGGTGTCTAGCAACACTCCTCAACGACCCGATAATATGAAGTAATATATTTTTACTAAGAACCTCAGAAGAACAAAGTATAATTCCTTCCATCTTTCCAGCTCTTGGTTAACCCTTAGAGTATGGTTTAATTGTCAAACTCTAACTTATTACCATTATTATAATAAACTGTGAATGACCTAAGAAACTCATTTCTTCATTCATTCAATCTCCTTGGCCAAGGTTTTATTCATCTCAGTCATTATAATCATAGAGCTCAAACTCTTTACCGAGAGTTGACGGATTCCTTATTAACTAATCATTAATTCTACAAGTATTTAAATCATACCCAATATCCATTCAACTAGCACCCTAGGGTATTAGGTGTCCGGAATCAAAGTATAATAAATACATTGTTAATTACTATGATAGTCGCAGGTAGAGGTGGAAACAGGCCAGGCCAGGCCAGGCTTTACTCTTAACAGGCCAGGCCTGTAATAGAGTATATTGGCTTTAGCCTGGCCTGTAGCCTGATATAGGCTTTTTAATGAGTACTGAGCCTGGCCTGTTGTTAAATTTGGCCTGGCCTGAAGCCTGTCACTAGGCCTGTTTTTTTTTTAATAATAATTAAATTTATGAATAATATTGATACAAAATACAAATATATAACTAAAGAGACAAATGGCTGACTGGATAAAGGTATTTTCATAAGATAGAAGACCTAAGTTCAAATCCTTCTAATAGCATTTTTACTAGTATAATAAAACTCTTTATATATATTTGCAGGCTCAGGCCGGCCTGACAGGCCCAACAGGCTATTTCAAAAGCCTAGCCCTGGCCTTTTAAAGAATATAGGCTTTTTTAGTAGCCTGAGCCTGGGCCTATTTCCTATCAGGCCAGGCCAGGTCAGGCCGAACACAGGCCAGGCTGCAGGCCCCTGGCAGGCCGCTTGGCCTATTTCCACCCCTAGTCGCAGGTCAAAGGAAACTCTATTACTATGTTCATCTTGAGAATATCCTATTGACAAATATACGGTAATTATAACCATTAGGAATTCTCAAAATGAGTCAGTTCAATGGTCATATCTCTATATACACCATCTATATATATAATTTAATAAATGAGATCTATTAATCTTCAACTAATGAAGACCATTATATATATATTGATCTTTCTGGATTATTTATGTCATTTTCTAATAATCATATGACCAAGAACAATTTAGATTAAATTACAAAAGATTTATTTCTCAATATTATGATCACTATCACAATGATAAATTTCTAAATTTAATCAAGGACTTTATTATATTAACATTTTAATATAATAACAATAATAAATTATTTGACACATAATTGATTGGATTGTGATCATACTCCTTATTCCCAACACAACAACCAGTCCACAATAGCATCTGGATGTAGAATAGAATAAATTAGTTTTTGCACGTAAACCAGTATCAGTTTTCAAAGTTCAGACTAATGCAAAAAAATAAAATGGAAGTGCCGAACGTATCTCATAAACCAAATTAGTTTAATATTTCTAGAGTAAATTTTCGGAGTGCTCCCCGAAATTGACGTCGTATACCAAAATCGTCTTTGGGATTTCAATTGCACCAATTACGTTTCTGATAGTGAAAAAATTGCACTATAGTAGTCCCTGACCCATTTTTCGTTAAGGACGCGCTGACGTGGCTTGATGATGTGGACATTTGGTGACACGTGTCACCTCATGGTTTGCCCACGTGTAACGGTATGATGACGTGTCAGTCAACGACACGTGGCATGCTGACGTGGATGGGTATGCCACGTATCACAATGTTATTATGCCACGTGTCAGATTATGCCACGTGTCGCAATGCTATTTGTCCACGTATCATCCACTATGTCATCATTACATGTGCACCAAATTGGTCCCTTACTTTGCATCAAATGACTCATTTTAGTCCCTGAAATTGAATGTCATGCACCAAATTAGTCCTTTCATTAGTTTTTTCTCATTTTTTTATAAATTTAAAATTCTCATTATATATTTGAATACACTAATTTTAATTTTATCTTTTCACAAGTTATTTAAATATAAGTGTTTTTATAAAATATTTTTAAAATATTAGTTTTAATTATACAATTTTTTTCTAAAATATTTTATTAAAAGAATTATGTGACATATTGATATTGATTTAATAAAGAGTGTAAGCTAAGAGTATAATAATATTCCTTATTACAATTTTTTTAATATTTAACACTTTAATAAATATTTTAGGAATACTTGATAAGGCATTTATTAACTAATATAAATTCATTATTCCCATCCATTTTAAGAATGTCCGCTTTCCTATATAATTAACTTCTCACTAAATTAATAAGATAGATTTATACTGTCGATTATAATAATTCATTTTATTTATAACTTAGTTAGGCGGCTTTTTCATATATTACACTATTAATCAATATAAGTACTTATTGTAACCATGACTTGAACAGTATTAAAACAGATACAAATAAACACAAGAGACAATAATAAATTTTTGGCTTTAGTTAACATGTACTCTAATAATACAAGTTAACATTATTAATTAAAAAATTTATTATAAAATATGTATAATAAAAAATATAATTAAAATTAGTGTATAAAAAAATATTGAGAATTTTAAATTTATAAAAAGATGAAAAAAAACTGATGAAGGGACTAATTTGGTGCACGACATTCAATTTCAGGGACTAAAATGAGTCATTTGATGCAAAGTAAGCGACCAATTTGGTGCACATGTAACGATGACATAGTGGATGACACGTGGACAAATAGCATTGCGACATGTGGCATAATCTGACACGTGACAAAATAGCATTGTGACATGTGGCATACCCATCCACGTCAGCATGCCACGTGTCGTTGATCGACACGTCATCATACCGTTACACGTGGCCAAACCATGAGATGACACGTGTCACCAAAGGTCCACGTCATCAAGCCACGCCAGTGCATCGTTAACGAAAAACGGGTCAGGAATTACTATAGTGCAATTTTTCCAATCTTAGGGACGTAATTGGTGCAATTGAAATCTCAGGAACGATTTTGGTGTATGGCGTCAATCTCAGGACCACTATGGGATTTAATGAATAATATAATATTAAATGTTAATATTTTATTTATGCATAATCATATCCTACTATATGCACCTGCCTGTAATAAATTCGATGTGTCTCTTGTTGCATTACAAACAATTTTCATAGCCTTTGCCTTCTGTAAACAATCTCCATGCCTGCACATTTTTTATACATTTGGTTGATAATAAAACTTAGAAGTATATCAAGCTTGATTAATTATAATTCAAGTCCATGCTTACATGACCAAGAAGGTTAAAGTGGTGATCTTGATGATTGAAGCCTCTGTTTCTCTTCCCACTAATGACAAGTAGAATCACTGGAAATGTATGATAAAAATAAGTTTGGGCAAAAATTGAACTGCAGCAACCCCCCAAAAGCATCCTCTTTCACGACCCACCCTGCATCTACAGCAGAAAACTTAAACAGGACTAAAATATGGAAACATAACACTTACTAATTTATTATAGTAATTGCACTTCTAAATGTTATTGGTCTCCTTCCAAATGGATACACATGCATGAAGATTCTGGCTATCACAAGCAAAGCTCTTTTCAACACAAGATACTGTATACTCTTTTGCCTGAAAGATATGACAACGTTACATGTTAGATAATATTCAAAATATATACAAGTGTCAGAGCAGAACTATACATTTAAGTAACAAAATGCAAACCATATCCCATATATCATTAACATAAGAACAAGTTCACATGATTACAATATGATATGTAAGAATAAAGAATGTATATATATAAAGCCTAAATGCTAAATATATAATAAAAGAATCCGTGTTAACATGCATGTATAAAAAGTGAAAGTAGTAAGTTTCAACAACATTACTGAATTATGCACTTATCTCACTCCAAATGGATAACCATGGAAATCTTCCTTGCATCACATGAACTAGTGTTGGGTAAAATTCAACATACATATGCCCTAATGTCAACAGGTAGCACGTATTAAAAGTAACAGAAACGCTTACCGTATTATATATGTAAGCTACTGTGTTTATCTAGGAACTAATCAACCAAGCTATGCTTTAACCATTAAAAACCAATAATAAATCGTTTGGCATGTCCAATTTAAAGTTTCAACTATAAAAACGTAGAGTTAACATTTTAGTAGTACAATATCTTGTTTCATTTACATAATGTCCTAAAAAATAGAGCAGATGTTAATTTTCTTGTTGATTGAAGCCTCTGTGTCTCTTCCCACTTATGACAAGTAGAATCACTGAAAATGTATGATAAAAATAAGTTTGGGCTAAAATTGAACTGCAGCAACCCCCCAAATTCAAGACCTAGCCTCTTGTTAGAGATGGTCACAAACAAATATTGGATCTTAACAATAATGAAATATCTAGCACCATTGCAGACATCATAAGCATCATTGGTGTTCTAAATATTCTTATCTTGAAAGGGAACAAACTTATAGGAAACATACCCAATGAATTGTGCAATATTACTAGCTAGTGTGTTATCAATTATAGATTTCTCTCATAATAGTCTTTCTGGTCCAATACCTAAATGCCTTGGAGATATCAGTTTTGATAATCTAGATTTTTTGCTTGCTGAATTGGTCAAAGGCGACCAACTTTGCTGTATATATGCCATTTGATATAATCTATAATACATTTCAACAAAGTGCCTTTAGTAGTAAATAGTGCTTGTAGAGTTATGTTAATCATATTATTTACCATCTCTTTTTTCTCCGTGCAGGAGTCAAATATCACTGCATCAGCAAAAAAAGACAATACAGAACAAGTGGTTAAAATGTGCAAAATCTGTTTTTAGAAAAATATTATATGTATTATTTAGTGTAGACCCTAAACCTCATCCAATAGAAAAGAAGGGTGAGTCAGTTCCCTTTATACGAAAAAGAGTGAATACATATATTATTACTCAAAAAACATAAAAATAGCCCATAAAACATTATTAATCACAAACTTACAATTAACTTCAGCCTCTCCATAATCTTCATGGCAAATTGATCACCCTGGACTTTGAAATTTTCCAACTTAGCATAGATTGAATGCAGCACCTTATCAGGAGCATTTTCCCCCAAATAAAAAACCTGGCAAATGAAAATCATATATATAAACTTAAGACTACAAACTTCAATTGAACATTTAACTAACAATTGTGAAATATTTTATATACTTATTTTGTCTCGTATATAAAGCTAATGAGACATTACAAATAACACAACTCATACCTGTTTCTCATTAAGAAGAGTTCTATATGTTTTCAAGAGTTCCCCTCCGAGAAACTAGTTTTAACTTTATAAACTATTGTTGACACCATCTAGCATCTCACAAGGAAAGGCCCTTTGTATAGGGTTCCAAACCTGCGCACCCTGATTTCAAATTTCTATGTTATTAGTAAAGCCTAAATTTATTGAAAACTAAAGCACTAACTCTATAATAATTATAAAAATAGCAACCTTTCGCCTTACTTTTTGTTCTTTATTACATCAATTAATTATTAATTAACTAGGAATGCTATAAGTTGAATAATTGTGCACAAAACATAAATGAAATTCGTATGTAAATTTTCATATTTTAACCCCAAGGAAACACACCCTGACCTTAAAGCCTAATAAAAAAAAGACCGAAACTAAAACCAAATTAATCAGCAAGTGATGAACATTATAAGAAGAAATGAACAACTCACCAACGCCATGGCTTCGCTTGGATGAAGACGGTGAACCTGTTAGTTCCTATGAAGCACGGACACTTCGCTGAGTTGTCGTGTCCGCGTGTCGGACACATTTTGGACACGACACTCGCCCGACACGCGTGTTTGCTGATTGCTGTGTCTAAATCGTGTCTTAATAAAAAATAAAAAATTCTTCACCGACACGCTTGGACACACCTAAATACCATCACGTGTTAGCGTGTTCAATCTTATTCTTAACATATATTTTTAAAATAAATTTAGATATAGTATATATTTATTATTTATTAAAACAAAAAATATTTTAAATACTTGATATAATTAAAATAAGATATTAAAATAATTAAAAAATTAATTTATATTTTAGTATTCAATAAAATATCAAAATACTATTATGATTTATCTAAAAAATACTTTATATTTTATATGTATGCGTGTCCCAAGTTTTATAAGATTTTAAAATTGCGTGTCAGCATGTCCCGTGTCAGTGTCAGTGTCTGTGCATCATAGGTTAGTTCAATCCAACCAAAAAACACAAAAACTCAAAAACATAATCACCGGAGGATTCGGACTATGAGCAACAGCGGATCTAGACGGCAATGCAATGATCTGCGAAAAAACTAATAATTTGAAATTAAAGCACATAATAGACAAAAAGTCAGAGAAATAGATAAGCAACATTAGATTAGAGAGGCTTAGTTAACATCCTAATAGATATAACCAAATCGACGCTATTGTTACCGGAGAAGAATTTACCTTAGGAGAGGGCGCTGAGAAAAGAACGACGTGATGCGAGCAACCGCAGATCTGGACGCGGATGTGACGATCTGCGACAATGGTTGAACGAGCAGAGGAAGAACGCAGCGAGGGGGCAGACGCTGACGAAGAATCGAGGAGGCGAGATGGCGTCGACGAGAATGGCGTTGACAAGAACGGCGCCGACCAGGACTCGCCGGAGAGTAAGGGAGGCGGCGAGAGAGACACTGTGATGAGAGAGCTCAGTGTAAATTAAGGTTCAAAAATGATGTTTTCTTTTAATTTATTTTAAAATTTAATTTGTTTAATAAACCGATTTGTCAACAAAAAAAAAATAATAACCGATTTAGCAACCAATTAATTTATAACTTATTTTTTAGTGGTTACAAATTCGGTCACTAAGAATTACAATAGCGACCGATTTAGTGACCGATTGCTCTAATCCCATATTTTATAGTTGGTCGCTAAAATCGGTTGCTATATTATCCCTTAGCAACCAATTTAGCGACCGCTACCTTAGCGACCGAATTAACGACCAACTATTTTCTCAGCCTATTTTTATATCGGTTGCTAATTCGGTAGCTAAATTATAAAATAGCAACCGATTTAGCGATTAACTACTTTAAAAGTAGCATTTTAAAATTAGTCGCTAAATTAGTTGCTATTTTAACACTTAGCAACTGATTTAGTGACCAACTTCTTAGCGACCGATTTAGCGACCAACAATTATTAAGACTGTTTTTATATTGGTTATAAAATCAGTCGCTAAATTAAATATAGTGACCGATTTAGTCACCAACGGATCCAAAAAGCCTTTTTTGTTTTGATTACTAATTCAGTCACTAAATTAAAAAATAGCGACCGATTTTAGCGACCAAGAGTGGATAGTCACTAAATTGGTCGCTAATTTATTACTTATACTTATTAAAAATATTTTTGGTTTGATATTAACATAAATACTACAACTTTAAAAAAATTAAGTGATAATTTTGATAAATTCAGTATTTTTAAAAAGTAAACAATTTACCACATCAATCCTTAATCTAATTGCAAAAATATGCTCTTTCATCTTTATATAGTTATTTACTTTGAAAAAATGTTAATTACAAAAGTTACAAACTATTTTGTAAGATTATACCTAATTAATTTTTATACTTATTCTCTTCTTTTAACTATTTGTCAATATATTTTATTTATTTTTTTAAAAAACAGTTTCATTAGAAAATCAACTAAAAAAG
>NC_029793.2:133848336-133854389 GCF_000816755.2 Arachis ipaensis | reverse complement strand
TTAACACTAAAAATATAAAAAATTGATTTGAATTGGCTTATGTTTTAATTCGCTCTCTAAATTTTTTTCTTTCAAAAATTTAGTAAACATGTAGCTTGATTCTTTAAAACAAGCATATTAATATTATTGATTTTTTATGGAAAACATGCAAACTTTAAATTTTTAATATATTTATTATGTCATTATTAAAATTAAAAATTTTTACTCATGATAATTATTAAATTAATATTTCAGACTTTATTATTGAATCTGGGCATAATATAATTGGCCTGGTGAAAGGATGAATGAGAGTCAACCGAAAATCTCACACCCACAATCCATGCACAAAAACTATACCAAACTGGACCTGTTATTTTATTTAAACGGTCAACCGTCAGACCATGATTAGTGGAAATATTGAACCATACAACCTAATTATTAAACACAAACAAACAAAGTTGATAACACACAAAGGTCTGGTCTTTCTTTAAAAGTACTAGGTAGCGTACGTAGAAACCAAATCATGCACTTGCCATATTCATTATTTTCTTTTCGTTATTGTCGATGCTTCTTCTGGTTGTTGTTATCAAGGTTGAAGTGAAAGACCATGAACGGATGAGATGTATCTGACGACCGGCACGGGAGCCGGAGGCAGAAAAACCAAACTTGACCCTCTCCGGAAGCTTCGCCTTCAAATCAACAACTTGAGCAATGGTGGTAATATCGCCGTTGTCGTTGGTCACAGCAACACTCAATGTCTTTGTTGAAGAGTCATATATCACAGTCACTTTAACCACTGCTCCACTCACACTATTCCATGGCACGGTCTTCACCGAATCCACACTGTTTACATCAATTCCAACGTGATCAGTGGGTGGATCGTTGTACTCACTGTTGGAATAGGTATCAAACTCCACTCCAACAAAGTAACCCGCCCCTTTAGTGTCAGAGACGCCTAAGGTTCCACCACCAATACTGCCGGCAGGAATCTGCGTATCTTCCGGTGCAATGAAAAAGATGATACCGTCGGCAGGATCATAATCTTTGATATCCTTCATCTCGAAAGAGAAGGAGGTGAGGAAGCTGGCGACATTGCCGGTGGCACTGCTCCAAATGCGCACCGGCATGGCATAAAGAACACGGCCGACGCTATTTACCTTGTTGAGGTTCGTGAGTTGTATATTGCCATTTGAAAGAACAGTGACGTCACCTTGGAAATTTATTGCGGGGTTTCCTTCGCTGAAAGAGTTGAAGTTGAAGGAAACTGTTTCCGCTGAGTTCACCTTCTTACTACTTGCTGCTAGCAAGAGAAAGAAAGTAAGAAAAACACAAAATGGTTTCATGGTGCAGTGGGAGGTTGATAAGGATTGGTTTGGAATGGTTTTGATGATTACAACTGGGATTTCGTTCGTGTATTTATAGAGGAAAAAGTTGAATTTGCATGCATCAGGCCATCAAAAGTATACCAGAACTGAGTATATCATGCAGCATGGGAAGGCAACACCTCAGGGCTTAACAATGCCACCTCACAGTCTCACACTACCCAAGTATAAATATGCATATTGGATGGTGTATCATATTCATACTAGTAGTTATTATTGGACATGAAATTAATTGCTCAATACTATTGCTATGCCACACACACACAGATGTATACCCATTTGAGTGTACTCTTCCTCTCTATTAATTTTGGATGTGAACAATAAAGGTTTAGTTTCACATTTTTTTTAATATATAAATCCCTTTTTTTCCATCTCAATTTCTTTTTTTATTATTCACACTAAAAAGCAATTATAAAAATGTTAGGATCATCAGAATCTATTATTTTTATCATTACTTAGTTTTTAATTTAATTATTTTATAGTTTGATGAATTTGGAAAACTCCAAATTAATATTTGTGATGACTAAACATTATTAAACAAAATTATTAATTTTAATTTCTCATCTAACATATGTTAATTAATAATTTTGTGTTGCAGGTTTTATAATTGGGCCGAATTAAAAAGAAAGATCCCAAACCCAATAAATTAAAATTCAGCCCTATATAATTTTTGTTTTGTGATTGTTGGCTGAAAAGGTTTTATTAGTTGGAGCAGAATAAATTTTGTTACTATAAGCAAAGCTTTCCTATATGTTCAATGCTTGATCCAAATTTCATCAGGAAAGTAAATGTTATTATTGGGCCAAAAATTAAATGTTGCAACTAAGCCCAATTTCACATTTGATGAGAAGTTCCTCATGCATGATCTGAAACCCATGATAAAGAAAGCAAAAATTGCTTTCAACGGATCCAAGCACTTCACCATGTGATGGATTCCAAAATTCATTACATTGTCATTTAATGCATGGGAACTATGAGAGAGAAAGTTGCAGCTGAATTGATTGATGGCCATAGTGCTGCACGCCACTCTAAGCTAGGGAAGTAAAAGCAACTTTCACCAACTAATTGGTTTATTACATTTGAATTGCTTTTGTTTCAAGTTGTTTATTCTCTCTCATCTCTTTCTTCTTTTCGGTCAATATCCAGAAAATAAAGGAAGCCATGGAAGCTACATGGAGCTACCGAAATGAAGCTGCATGCATCAAGACCATCAAGCTAATGATGGCAAGAAAACATACTAAAATAAAAATGAGTTGTAGCTAAGATTTTCACCAAATATGGTTAGATTTGGTGAAGTAATCTTGAGCTCTTCATGCTCAAAAATGGACGATGAAGATTCGGCCAGCAAGGGAGATTCTTGAAGCATGGCTTGTCTTTGATTCTGCTCAACCACCACAGGAAGTAGCTAGAGTGGCGAAGTGATGGTTGAGGCAGAGATTGAAGCAGATGGAGTCATTATCATCATGAAGCATCAAGGGCCAGAAATCCATCTTGGAGAGCAAGCCAAGGATGGAGAGTTCGGATAGATGAAGGGTGATGATCAAGAAAGGACTAGAGGTAATTGCATGTTGGGTTTTGCATGATTATCTCTTCTCTCTCTACGTGGCCGAACCGGTTCTGTTTGTTGAAGGAGAAAGAAGTTGGTTTGGGTGTTGGCTTCAAGTGTGGAGGCTTCCCACTTCCTTAAAAAGAGAGAACAGCCACTGTTTGGAGCAAGGAGTTAGAAGTAAGCAGTGAGAGTGCAAGGCACAGGATTCTCAGAGCTACCTAAGCTTACAGATTTTCTTCTCCTTCAATGTATTTTGTTTAGTATTTTTCTGTTTAATTTTGTCATGTCTTGAGTCTCATGGAAAAAGAAAAACAGTGAGGTTTGTATGAAAAAGCCATAGAGCGGAAAAAGGCAGAGAGTGCAAAATTAAAAGAAAAAACCATAGATGTCTTAGAGTTCCTTTGTTTATCTATGTTGTGTTTCATGATTCTGTGGGAATCCCCTTGTAAGTTGGGTTAGCACTTTACAATTTGTAATCAAGTTGATTATAGTGAAATTCCATCATTGTTGTGATGGAGACTGGATGTAGGCTGCACTGCACTTAGCAGCTGAACCAGGATATATCTGGGTGTAATCTTTCTTCTCTCCTACTCCATTTCTATTTTCTACTGCAAAGGAGCAAAAACTAAAAATATCTCGTGCTAAGTGACGAGACAAAACGAAAAGTCTCGTGGCTAGGGACGAGACAAAAGAAAAAGTCTCGTGTCCAGAGACGAGCTAAAACAGAAAAGTCTCCTCTGAGTTCAGCAAGTATTAGCAACCAAAAAAAAGGGGGCTAAGATTCAATCCCCCCCCTTCTCTTAGCCACTGAAACTATCAATTGGTATCAGAGCTTGGTCTCAAAGAGATCAAACTTTGCAGCTTGGAGTAAAGATCCTTATGGCGGAAAACAGTGGTGCAAATGTGGTGTCCTATAATCTTACTGAAGGTCAATCAAGCAATAGACCCCCTCTTTTCAATGGGAAAAATTATACCTATTGGAAGGAGAGGATGAAGATATTTGTACAAGCAGTGGATTACAGACTGTGAAAAATAATCTTGGAAGGACCTCAATATCCAACTGTTACAAGTGCCGAAGGAGTTGTTTCTCTCAAACCAGAAGCAAGCTGGACAGAGGAAGATAGGAAGAAGGTGGAGTTAAATGCCAAGGCAGTAAACTTACTCAATTGTGCTATCAGTTTCGAGGAATACCGACGGGTATCAAGATGCACAACGGCAAAGGAAATCTGGGACAAATTGCAAATCACCCATGAAGGAACCACCATTGTAAAGAAGACTCGAACAGACATGTTGAATAGAGAGTATGAAATGTTTGCAATGAAAGAAGGAGAGTCCATTGATGAACTGTTCGAACAGTTCAATGCCATCATCGTTGGCTTAGATGCTCTGAGAATTACACACTCTGAATCTGTGCTAGTGAGAAGAGTGTTGAGATGTCTCACAAAAGAGTGAGAAACTAAAGCTTTAATTATTTCTGAGAGCAGTAGCTTAGATTCCATGACAGTTGATGATTTGAGAGGAGATCTTCTTGCTTTTGAAAACACCTATTTGAAAAAAGATTCAAAAAAGAAAGGAATTGTTTTTTCTTCTATGACTAACCCTCTGGATGAAGAATCCATTGATAACTCTTCTGAAAATGAGTTTGTGTTGTTTGCAAAAAAATTCAGAAAAATGGCTAAGCTCAAAAGCAAAGGCAGCAGCTCAAGGAGAGTGAAGAAAGACCTTAGCAAAGTGACTTGCTACAACTGCAAGGAAATGGGGCATTTCAAATCTGATTGTCCCAAGTTAAAGAAGGAAGAAAAACCAAAAAAAGGAAAGAAGAAAGGACTAATGGCCTCATGGGAAGACTTGGAGAATGACTCCGATGATGATGATGATGAAGAAACTGAGACCAAGTCACAAACATGTCTCACGGCAGACCACATAGATCAGGTAGTCTTTCATAACCCTAATACTGAAGATCTTCATCTTATGATAGACCACCTTTCTGAAAAAATAAGATGTTTTCTGCTGGAAAATCAAGAACTTGAACAACAAATTACCATTCTTAAGGCTGAAAACAGTTTTCTAAAAGAAAAAGTAAGAGAGGCCGAAACTGCTTGTGATCTTGTTGAAGAAAATAAGCAGTTAAGAGCCCAAGTTAGAAGCTGTGAAAATAACCATTATGTTCTTGCATATGTAGATTGTTTTAAGCAAAATAAAGAGTTGCTTAAAGAGGTTAAAAGACTTAAGGAAGACTTAGCCAAGTTCACCCAAAGTTCCGAAAATCTGAATCACATCTTGGCTAGTCAAAAATCTCTTTATGATAAGGCTGGGTTGGGGTTCTATAAATCTGAAAAATCACATTTCGAAAATATTACTTCATCTTCTAATAATACAAGATTTCAAGATCCCACCTACTTTAACAAAACAGCAACTCCAAGATTTTGTAGACTATGCAATAGGAATGGACACTTTCCCATTCAATGCTTTTTTGGTGAAAGAATGGTCGGTGATAAGGTTTATAAAATTGTTTTTTATTACAATGGCTTATGACATAGAAGATAGTTTAACGTAAAAGGATCCAAAAGGATTTGGATACCTAAGGTTACTTAAGCTTGTTTTTGTAGGTATGCCTAGCATCCAAAAGAAAAGAAAATATGTGGTATATGGACAGCGGATGCTCTAGGCATATGACCGGAAAGACAACCTTCTTCATAAAGCTTGATGAATATGATGGAGGGCTTGTCACTTTCGGTGATGATGCAAAAGAAAAAATTGTGACTGTTGGGAAAGTGGGTAAAAATTTCTCAACTTGTATAAATGATGTTCTCCTTGTACATGGCTTGAAACATAATTTACTTAGTGTTAGTCAACTATGTGATTTAGGTTTTGAAGTTATTTTTAAGAAGTTTGTTTGTTTAGTTGTTTGTAAGAAAACTGGGAATGTTCTTCTTGAAGCTAAAAGATGCAACAATGTGTATGGATTAACTCTTGAGGATTTAAAGGAACAAAATGTAACATGCTTTACATCTTTTGAATCTGAAAAATGGCTTTGGCATAGAAAGTTGGGACATGCTAGTATGTATCAAATTTCTAAGCTAGTCAAAAGAAATTTGGTTAGAGGAATTCCAAACATCAAGTTTGATAAGGATCTTACTTGT
>NC_029793.2:133838870-133848264 GCF_000816755.2 Arachis ipaensis | reverse complement strand
TTCATAACTTTTCATGCCCTAGAACCCCCAACAAAATGGGGTGGTTGAAAGAAGGAATAGAAGCCTTCAAGAGATAACTAGGGCTATGCTATGTGAGAATGAAATTCCTAAATTTTTGTGGGCTGAAGCTGTGAACACAGCATGTTATATTTTGAATAGAACAATCATTAGAAAAGGATTAAAGAAAACCCCTTATGAGCTATGGAAAGGAACCCCTCCAAATCTTAAGTATTTTCATGTTTTTGGATGCAAATGTTTTGTGCTTAATAATAAAGAAAACCTTGGAAAGGTTGATCCAAAATCCTATGAAGGAATGTTTGTTGGATATTCCACCACAAGCAAGGCCTATAGAGTTTATCTCAAGGAGCATAGGACAATAGAGGAATCCATACATGTTACTTTTTGTGATTCTAACTTAATTCTCAGTACTGTGATAGATAATGATTCAGATTGTGAAGAAGCTGGAACAAGCAAAGAAAATTCCAAATCTGTTCAAAATGAAGAATCTGTCAGTCCAGTTTTGTCTCGTCAGATTAGAGGAGAAATTTCCATTTTGTCTCCTGAGCAGACACGAGCAACTGAAACAGTGAAACCACCAGAAGCTCATCAAAGCTCTACACCTGTCCGAAAGCCTAGAGAATGGAAGTCTATGAGGGGATATCCTCATGACTTCATCATTGGTGATCCCTCTCATGGTGTAACAACAAGATCCTCCACCAAAAGGCAAACTGAACCTAGCAACTTCGCTCTCTTATCACAAATGGAGCCCAACAATGTTAAACAAGCTCTTGAAGATCCATCATGGGTCAAGGCCATGCAAGAGGAACTTGCTCAATTTGACAAGAATGAGGTTTGGACATTAGTACCTCATCCGGATGGTAAGAAGGTAACGGGTACTAAGTGGGTATTTAAAAATAAACTTAGTGAGGATGGACAAGTTGTTCGTAACAAGGCTAGATTAGTGGCCCAAGGTTATGATCAAGAAGAAGGTATAGATTTTGATGAGTCTTTTGCTCCGGTAGCTAGAATGGAAGCAATTAGATTGCTTCTTGCCTATGCCGCCCATAAAGGTTTCAAAATGTTTCAAATGGATGTTAAGTGTGCTTTCCTTAATGGCTTTATTGATAGAGAAGTGTATGTGACACAACCCCCCGGTTTCGAACAAAAAGAGTTTCCAAATCATGTTTTCAAATTAACTAAAGCTCTTTATGGTCTTAGACAGGCTCCAAGAGCTTGGTATGAAAGGCTTAGTGCCTTCTTGTTGGAAAATCAATTTCAAAGGGGTACCACCGACACTACTTTATTTATTAAAGCATCTAATGATGACATACTCCTTGTTCAAGTTTATGTTGATGATATTGTATATGGATCGGCCAACATTTCCTTGTGTGAAGAGTTTAGAAAACTCATGACTAGTGAGTTTGAAATGAGTTTAATGGGAGAGCTTACTTTCTTTCTTGGCCTCCAAATTAAACAAACTCCTAGTGATACTTTTATTTACTAAGGAAAATATGCAAAAGAACTTACTAAAAAGTTTGGCCTAGAAAATTCCAAAGCAATGGGTACACCAATGCATCCCAACACAAAACTTGAAAAGGATGATGATGGTCAAAATGTGGATGAAACAAGGTATAGGGGAATGATAGGTTCACTCATGTACCTTACCTCCTCTAGACCGGACATTGTCCAAAGTGTGGGTGTATGTTCAAGGTTCCAATCTCACCCAAAAGAATCCCATCTCACGGCTGTTAAGCGCATCATTAGATATATTAAGGGAACTTGTGATTATGGATTATGGTATCCTAAATCTGATGACTTTTGTGCAGTAGGATTTTGTGATGCAGATTATGCGGGAGATAGAGTGGATAGAAGAAGCACGTCCGGCATGTGTTGCTTCCTTGGAAGCTCACTCAACATGTGGTCAAGCAAGAAACAAGCCACAGTGGCTTTATCCACTGCTAAAGTAGAATACATTTTCGCATCTGCATGTTGCACTCAATTAATTTGGTTAAAAACACAATTAGAAGATTACAAATTAAAAATCAATAGTATATCCTTATTTTGTGATAATATGAGTGCTATAAACATTTCAAAAAATCCTGTTTTGCACTCAAGAACAAAGCACATTGAGATAAAATATCACTTTATTAGGGAACATGTACAAAAGGGAACTATTGATATTCAATTTGTAAAATCTGAAGACCAAATTGCTGATATTTTTACAAAACTCCTCTATGAAGACAGATTCTGTAGCTTAAGAAAAAAGTTTGGGAATGTTTGATTTAAGTTTCATTGAAAATTCTTGAATTTTTTAACACTGTCCAGTTTTGTCTCGTAGGTTTGGACGAGATAAAATACATAAAGGAGCTGTGGTCAAGGGGGAGGCAACGCAGAGTTCAAAATTTTATGGGCCCCACCAAAATTTCTTGACCCCACCTTAACAATTTTGTTAGTTATCTCTCTATGCAAATAAGAATCTTCTTCCTTATGTCATCATATCCTATTGGAAGTGGTTATTGTCAAATCAAATCCCTCTCTCCATCTAATCCCTTGATTTAAGGCAACAACTTTTCAGTTTTAGATTTCAAAAATTAAAAGAAAAATCATTTTTGAGTAATAACCTCTCCATAATGGTCATTAACCGCTCACTAATGGTCATTACTTCCACCAAATTCTCTCTCCAATCCTCATTTAATGTGTCTCTCACCTTCCTTCTTCCCCACTCATTCAGTTACCTCACCAACCTTTCATATTCGGTTTTCTCCCATCACCATGAAAAAGAAAACCGCGCCAAGAAAAAGTGAAAGGCTCCTATTCTCTGAAAAACAGTCTACTCCACAATCTCACACACACATTCACATCCATTCTACATCATCTTCATCACCCTCACCTCCTTCAAAACGCACAGACGCAATGAGAAGAAAGGTCATTGCCACAAAAACTTTCTCAAGGAAGAAGAAAAGTGTTCCCGTGGCAGAAGAAGAAGAGTCTCATACTTCTCCTATCCCTTCCCCTCCACAATCACCACCAAAGAGATCAACTCCTCATGCATCCGGAAAGAGTACTCAAAAGACTAAGGGTTTTGCTCTTCACGACACAACCGAACCTCCAAATTTGGAATCCCTGGAATTCAGAAACAAGTATGGCAAGACTCACTCCCACTTTGATCCTAGCAGATTCAACTCTTGTACTTCCTTTGAGTTTCACAATGAGGTTATGGAAAAACGTCATCTATGTACAACCTACCTTGTGAATCTCGACACTCTCACTAACAAGGGCATCAACATCTCCTCTCTGTTTGAACTCCTAAACTGGAAGCCCCTTCTTCTCATTCAGAAACCAGTCTATCCTGGCCTAGTCCGAGAGTTCTACGCCAATATGCGGCTCATTGACAGCACTCTTCATTCCTATGTCAAAAGGGTTCAAATAGCCCTTGATTCTGAGACCATTGGAGCGACCCTGGGCTTCAAGGATGAAGGACCGCGAGCGTATATGGTAGACAAATGGGATATACAAGTCGGTGTTTCATACAAAGCAGTTCTTCAGCACATCTGCGAGAATCTTTCTGGCTTGCATGGAACGATTCCAACCCACAAAGCTCTAGGACCAGTCAATTCTCTGCTTCACCGAATCATCACCCATATTTTAACTCCCCAAAGCGGCTCACACAACCGAGTACATAATGCCCCTTTGATGACAAAAGGGGGAGAAAAGCTGAAAATTGAAATATGAAAAATAGGGGAGGAGAAAATAGAAAACAGGGGAGAAAAGCTGAAAATTGAAATATGAAAAACAGGGGAGGAGAAAATAGAAAACAGGGGATGAAATTTTTTGTTGAAAATTTATGATCACCCTTGTTATATTTGGTGCTTGATGATAATATTGAAACTGCATTGTGTTTGCTGATTTGCTTGATGATAATATTGAAACTGCATTGTGTTTGCTGATATTGTTTAATAATGAGTTGACAATGCATTTGTTTTATGAAGAATGGTTGATAATTAACCGTGATGAATGTATACGCATGATTAAAACTCTGTTTTCATCTTGGTTAATATGCTTAATTTTTTTGACAGTTCCTTTAAACCATGGAAAGCATAAAAAAACTGCCATGTTTTTGACCATATGTGCTTCAAATATTTTTCTTACCATAATAATGCTCTGATATCTTGTTTAGAAAAATATTTGAATAAACTTTCTTGTTGATTGGTGTGTGTAAAAAGTTTGAGCAGTAAATCAGTTTATGATATCAAATGAGTTTTGATTATCAATTTAAAATTGCTCATAAATCAAGCATTTAGCATCATATAATATGCTAAATAACATTGTTCTTGAAGCTTGATTAAAATGTTACAGGTTAGTGCTTCCCTTAGTAAAATAAGCATACATCAAGGGGGAGCCATGTGACATTTAGAAAGGGGGAGAAATTCAATCTTCAAAGGGAGTATTCTTTACTCAATTTTTAAAAAAAAAAAAAATTCCCATTTCAATTTTAAATGTTTGTCATCAAGGGGGAGATTGATGAGTTTGGAAAACTCCAAATTAATATTTGTGATGACTAAACATTATTAAACAAAATTATTAATTTTGATTTCTCATCTAACATATATTAATTAATAATTTTGTGTTGCAGGTTTTATAATTGGGCCGAAATAAAAAGAAAGATCCCAAGCCCAATAAATTAAAATTCAGCCCTATGTAATTCTTGTTTTGTGATTGTTGGCTGAAAAGGTTTTATCAGTTGGGCCAGAATAAATTTTGTTACTATAAGCAAAGCTTTCCTATATGTTCAATGCTTGATCCAAATTTCATCAGGAAAGCAAATGTTATTATTGGGCCAGAAATTAAATGTTGTTGCAACTAAGCCCAATTTCACATTTAATGAGAAGTTCCTCATGCATGATCCGAAATCCATGATAAAGAAAGCAAAAATTGCTTTCAACGGATCCAAGCACTTCACCATGTGATGGATTCCAAAATTCATTACATTGTCATTTAATGCATGGGAACTATGAGAGAGAAAGTTGCAGCTGAATTGATTGATGGCCATAGTGCTGCACGCCACTCTAAGCTAGGGAAGTAAAAGCAACTTTCACCAACTAATTGGTTTATTACATTTGAATTGCTTTTATTTTAAGTTGTTTATTCTCTCTCATCTCTTTCTTCTTTTCGGTCAATATCTAGAAAATAAAGGAAGCCATGGAAGCTATATGGAGCTACCGAAATGAAGCTGCATGCATCAAGACCATCAAGCTAATGATGGCAAGAAAACATACTAAAATAAAAATGAGCTGTAGCTAAGATTTTCACCAAATATGGTTAGATTTGGTGAAGTAATCTTGAGCTCTTCATGCTCAAAAATGGACGATGAAGATTCGGCCAGCAAGGGAGATTCTTGAAGCATGGCTTGTCTTTGATTCTGCTCAACCACCACAGGAAGTAGCTAGAGTGGCGAAGTGATGGTTGAGGCAGAGATTGAAGCAGATGAAGTCATTATCATCATGAAGCATCAAGGGCCAGAAATTCATCTTGGAGAGCAAGTCAAGGATGGAGAGTTCGGATTGATGAAGGGTGATGATCAAGAAAGGACTAGAGGTAATTGTATGTTGGGTTTTGCATGATTATCTCTTCTCTCTCTATGTGGCCGAACCGGTTCTGTTTGTTGAAGGAGAAAGAAGTTGGTTTGGGTGTTGGCTTCAAGTGTGGAGGCTTCCCTCTTCTTTAAAAAGAGAGAACAGCCACTGTTTGGAGCAAGGAGTTAGAAGTAAGCAGTGAGAGTGCAAGGCACAGGATTCTCAGAGCTACCTAAGCTTACAGATTTTCTTCTCCTTCAATGTATTCTGTTTAGTATTTTTCTGTTTAATTTTGTCATGTCTTGAGTCTCATGGAAAAAGGCAAACAGTGAGGTTTGTATGAAAAAGCCATAGAGCGAAAAAAGGCAGAGAGTGCAAAATTAAAAGAAAAAGCCTTAGATGTTTTAGAGTTCCTTTGTTCATCTATGTTGTGTTTCATGATTCTGTGGGAATCCCCTTGTAAGTTGGGTTAGCACTTTACAGTTTGTAATCAAGTTGATTATAGTGAAATTCCATCATTGTTGTGATGGAGACTGGATGTAGGCTGCACTGCACTTAGCAGCTGAACCAGGATATATCTGGGTGTAATCTTTCTTCTCTCCTACTCCATTTCTGTTTTCTACTGCACAGGAGCAAAAACTAAAAATGTCTCGTGCTAAGTGACGAGACAAAACGAAAAGTCTCGTGGCTAGGGACGAGACAAAAGAAAAAGTCTCGTGTCCAGAGACGAGCTAAAACAGAAAAGTCTCCTCTGAGTTCAGCAAGTATTAGCAACCAAAAAAAAGGGGGCTAAGATTCAACTCCCCATTCTCTTAGCCACTGAAATCATCATAGCTCAAATGACATAGTCTTTCTATACTCAATTAAGAGGTTGCGGGTTCGAGTCTCCTATCTTTGATAAAAAAATACTTTATCCCATAACTAACTTGGACTGGTCGAATGATCAGTTCAGATTGAAAAATATCGTAAACAACAAAAAAATATATTTTATCCCATACTTTTAAATATTAACGATTAACTAATAACCAAAAATTAATAAATTTTATGATCTAATATTCTTCAATAATTATGTATGCATATTTTTTTAGATTTTATCCTACTTATCAGAGGTAGTCGCTTAGAATATGTATTTTAAGTTTTTAACATTTATTTATAGTAACTAGGTCTTAACATTCAAAACTTCGGCATATGGCTGGGTCCTATTTAAAAGATTAGTCCTCATGAGTCATGACTAATAAAAAATTAAGAACTATACAAATAAAAAATTAGTTAGAATTTATGATGCACAAGCATTAATAGATGGAGACCACTTTAATAAACACATTTAAAATATTTTTTTTAAAGACATTTATATGTGTTATTTTATTATTAGATATCTTTATTAAATTGGTTAATAATTTATTTTTTAATAAATTAGAACAAAATCGATTTATTATAGTAACAATAATAAATTCAATGGTTTGCATTATAATTATTAGAACCAATTTGATCGGATCGAATTATACAATCTAAATAGAATATTTTTAAATTTTTTGATAAAAAGATAAATATATCCCTAACTTTTTGTTTTGTGGATATTTAAATTCCTAAAAATTTAAAAATATAATTAAATTTCTAAAAAAAAAATTGAATTTATTGTTATTATAATAAAAAAATCAATTTTATTCAAATTTGTACGTGTCCAAAATGTGACTGATATGTACATATGGTAAATTAGAAAAGTGTCGCTTCGCTTGATAAGTTTTTTTTGTTGTCCATGGTATCCCACAGTTCAATAGGTCAAAAATTAATTCGTGGCTCGAAACTCTATTTAAAGTTTGCTGCATGCACAAAGCAAAATTGAAATCTACAACACTTACTTAACCAAGCAAGTTGACCTGGGTTGGTTTCTTGATAAGTTAAAATGTAAGTTAACCGAGCAAATATTTTTTAAATTTTAGATTTTTATTTAATTTTAAGTATTTTTTATAATAGTTTAAATTCATGTTCTTTTAAAAAAATAAAAAAAATTACTAATTAGCTACAATTAAATGCACCAAGTTCTCTCACAAAGTTGTTATTTAAATAATCAACGGTCCAACCACAAGTTGATTAGTGAAAATATATATGGAACCGTACACGCACAGACACAGTCGATACTGATACACACATATGGTCTGTTTCTTTATTTTAAAGTAGTACTAGTTAGCGTAGACCAAATCATGCGGTTGCAATATCCATTATTGTTCCATTGCTGCTGATGCTTGTTGTTGTCTTCAAGGTTGAAATGAAAGACCATGAACGGATGAGATGAATCTGACGACCGCCAACCGACGAAGCAGATGAAAACCCGAACTTGACCTTTTCCGGAAGCTTCGCCTTCAAATCAACAACATCAGCGATGGTATTAATATCGCCACTCTCATTGATCACAGCAACACTCAATGTCTTTGATGGAGAGTCATAGATCACAGTCACTTTCACCACCGACCCACTCACTCTTTTCCATTCCACAGTCTTGGACGAAACCAGAGTGTTTACATCGATTCCAACGTGTTGATAGGGTGGATCCTTGAACTCAGAGTTGGAGTAGGAATCAAATTCTACACCAACAAATTGACCGACGCCGTTAGAGCTTGCAACCCCTAAGGTGCCGCCAACTCCGCCGGACGGAATCTGCGTATCTTCCGGTGCAACGAAGAAAATAATACCGTCGGCCGCATTATAACCTTGCAGATCCGTCAGCTGGAAAGAGAACGAGGTGACGAAGCTGGCAACATTGCCGGTGGCTTTGTCCCAAAGGCGCACGGGCGTGCCATACAGGACACGCCCGGCGCTATAGGAACTTTTGACGTTGGTGAGTTGTACATTGCCGTCGGAAAGAACGGTGGCGTCGCCTTGGAGATTTATTGCGGGGTTACCTTGGGCGAAAGAGTTGAAGTTGAAGGAAACTGTTTCAGTTTCGGATGCTGAGTTCACCTTCTTACTTGCTACTACAAGCAAGAGGAAGAAAGTAAGAAGAGCATAAAATGGTTTCATGGTGGGAGGGAGAGTTATTTGAGTGAGGATTTTCAATATTAAGTACTAGTGGCTTCGAATGGTTTTGATGATTGCCAGTGGGGGAAGTTCATGTATTTATACACCCACCAGAGGGAGAAAATGGCATCAAAATCAAACTGATCTTAATCTAAATATTATATATATAAAAAAGATTATATCCTTTTCATATGAGAGGTATACGATAAAATTAACAATTATTTTAGGGGAAGTTCTATGTTGGCACAGGGGAGTGGTTGCTAAAATTAAAATAATTATATAAAATTTAATTTTTTTTATTATAAGTATTTTTATTTTGTTTTTATAAAAATAAGAGTGTTAGAAGCCATTAATTTTTATGATTTATAATCATCAAATAGCTATTAATGATGATTTTAATTGTGTGAGATTTTATCCAATGGCTCACTTTTCTTTGCTGGTTATATGCTGGCCAGAATTTGAAAAAGTTGCTGGCCCCTAAACGTTTTCTAAAAATAATTATCATTTTTAAATTTTAATACTTTATTAATTAGTTTATATTTATTGTATTATTATATTATTATAGGTGAAAACTCACATACAGTTATTTTCATGTGAAGTTAATATTTAAGAACCGTTAGATGATTTAACAAGTTTGACTAAATATCATCTAAAATTTTTCAACTATTAACTTCATATAAAGATAGTTATATGAGTCTTTACCTATTATTATATACTATAAGTATTTATTTTAAAAATAATATTAATAGATATCATATAATTATAAAAAGAAAAAATAAATTGTGATTAATAAATTTTTTTTGTTT
>NC_029793.2:133829709-133838845 GCF_000816755.2 Arachis ipaensis | reverse complement strand
TAATAATTTAGTTAATAATATATAAAAATATTTTTATATATATTAAATTAAGTTAATTTGATGAGTTTGGAAAACTCTAAATTAATTTTTGTGATGACTAAACATTATTAACATAATTATTTACAAAATTATTAACTTGATATTAATTCATACTTGTTTAATTAATAATTTTGTTGATACAGGTTTCTGCTGGGCCAAATAAATTGATCAGCCCAACATGAATTCATATATTCAGCCTTGGGTATAAAAAAATGATAAATTGAGGGGCTGAAGCAATTTGTAGTTAATTGGGCCGAAAAGAAAAGAAAAGATCCTAGGCCCAACAAAATCAAAATTCAGCCTTATGCAAATTTGTTATATGATTGTTGGCTGAAGAGTTTTTATAAATGGGCCAATTTGAAATATTGTTGCTACAAGCCCAATTAAATCTTTGCTACCTAAACCAAAACTTGGTCCGAAATCTACAATGAAAGAAAAGCAAAGTTCTAAGTTTCCAACGGATCCCACCTCAAGTTTTGGTGGATTTCAAATTCAATTAAAACTTGAAATGACTTGCATTGGAAATATGAAAGAGAAAGAGAAAAGTGATCTGATAGTTTTAATGTGGCTTACACGCTACTACACAAAAGCATGGGGAGTTGATCTTAATTAATTTATTTATGAATAACACTCATTACTCATAGCTTTGCTTTTTCTCCTTTCTCTCTCTACTCTCTCCTCTACCTTCGGTCATATCATTACAGAGAAAGCATGGAGGCTATGGCTAGACACCGAAGAGATGAAGATGCAAGTAACAAGACCATCACAATGATGGCAAGAAAAAGAAAACTAAAAGTATGCTGTGGCTAAGATTCTCATTCACTTGTGGTAAGATTTTGTGATGAGATCTTGACTTCTCCATACTAAAAATGGTTGAAGAAGATCTCGGTCAGAGAAGAAGATCCTTGGAGGGATGGCTTGTCTCTGATTCTGCTCAGCCACCACAGGAGGTAGCTAGAGTGGCTACATGATGGAAGAGGCAGAGATTAGAGCAGATGAAGCTATCATCATCATGAAGCATCAAGGGCCAGAAGTTCATCTTGGAGAGCAAGGTAAGGATGAAGGGCTCGGATTGATGAAGAGTGGTGACCAAAGAAGGACTAGAGGTAATTGCATGTTGGGTTTTGTATGGGTTATCTCTTCTCTCTCTCTGGCCGAACCGATTCTGGTTGAAGAAGAAGAAGATTGGCTTGGTTTGTTTGGTTTCAACCTTGGAGGCTTCTCCCTATAAGTAAGGGTGAACAGTCAGGGTTTGATTTAAGAAAAAGAGTGAGCACAGAGTTCCTATAGCTCCCCAAGCTTACAGAAGTTCTTCTCCTTCAATATTTTATGTTTTATATTTTTCTGTTTAATTTTGTCATGTCTTGAGTCTCATGAAAAAAGGCAAACAGTGAGGTTTGTAAGAAAAAGCCATAGAGCAGAAAAAGGCAGAGAGTACAAAATTAAAAGAAAAGTCATAGATGTCCTTAGAGGTCCTTTGTAGATCTGTGTTGTGTTTCATGATTCTGTGGAAATCTCCTTGTAAGTTGGGTTAGCACTTTACAGTTGAAAGCTTGGCAGTGACCAAGTCAAGTTTAGTTTGGGATTAGATTCTGGACTTGTCCCAGATAAGAAGGGTAGTTCCTAGGGAAAATTGGTGTTTGTAATCAAGAATGATTATAGTGAAATTCCATCATTGTTGTGATGGAGACTGGATATAGGCTGCCTTGCACTTAGCAGCTGAACCAGGATATATCTTGGTGTAATTCTCTCCTTCTTCTACTCCATTTCTGTTTCTGCTGCCTAGGAGATAAAACTGAAAATATCTTGTGCTGATCGACGAGACAAAAAGAAAAGTCTCGTAGCTGGGTACGAGACAAAAGAAAAAGTCTCGTGGCTAAGGATGAGACAAAAAAGGCAAAAAGTCTCCAGAAGCTGTTTCAAAGACCAGCAAGTATTGTCAAGAAAAAAAGGGGCTAAGATTCAACCCCCTTCTCTTAGCCACTAAAAACCATCAATTGGTATCAGAGCTTGATCTCAAAGAGATCAAGCTTTGCAGCTTGGAGAAAAGATCCAGATGGCAGAAAATAATGGCTCAAATATGGTGTCCTACAACCTGACCGAAGGACAATCAAGCAATAGACCTCCTCTTTTCAATGGGAAAAACTAAACCTATTGGAAGGAGAGAATGAAGATCTTTGTGCAAGCAGTGGATTACAGACTTTGGAAGATTATCCTGGAAAGTCCTCAATATCGAACCATCACAAGTGCTGAAGGAGTTGTCACTCCTAAACCAGAAGCAAGCTGGACCGAAGAAGATAGAAAGAAGGTGGAGCTCAATGCCAAGGCTATCAACTTGCTCAACTGTGCTATCAGCTTCGAGGAGTATCGACGGGTATCACGATGCACAACAGCAAAGGAAATCTGGGACAAACTTCTAGTGACTCATGAAGGTACCACCATTGTAAAGAAGACCAGGATAGACATGTTGAACAGAGAGTATGAAAGTTTGCAATGAAGGAAGGAAAATCTATTGATGAACTGTTTGAGCGCTTCAACATCATCATTGTCGGCTTGGATGCTATGGGAATCAAGTATCCTGAATCTGTGCTAGTGAGAAGAGTGTTAAGATGTCTCACAAAAGAGTGGGAAACAAAAGCATTAATAATTTCTGAGAGTAGTGGTCTTGATTCCATGACATATGATGACTTGAGAGGAAATCTTCTTGCTTTTGAAAACACTTATTTAAAAAAGGATTCAAAAAAGAAAGGGATTGCTTTTACATCTGTGACTAACCCCCTGGATGATGAATCCAGTGATTCTGAAAATGAATTTGTGTTGTTTACCAAAAAATTCAGGAAAATGGTAAAGCTCAAGGAGAGAGGCAAATGAGGCAGCTCAAGAAAATAGAAGAAAGATCTCAGCAAGGTGACATGCTACAACTGTAAGGAAATAAGCCATTTCAAGTCTGACTGCCCTGAGTTGAAGAAGGAAGAAAAGCCGAAGAAAGGAAAGAAAAAGGGACTGATGGCATCATGGGAAGATCTGAAAAATGATGCAGAAGATGATGAAGAAACCGAAACTATGCCTCAACCATGTCTTATGGCTGACCATGTTGAACAGGTATGTCTAGCATCCAAACGGAAGGAAAATATGTGGTATATGGACAGCGGATGCTCTAGGCATATGACCGGAAAGACAAACTTCTTCATAAAGCTTGATGAATATGATGGAGGATTTGTCACTTTTGGTGATGATGCTAAAGGAAAGATAGTGGCTGTTGGAAAAGTTGGTAAAAGCTTTTCATCTTGTATAAATGATATTCTTCTTGTAAATGGTTTGAAACATAATTTACTTAGTGTTAGCCAATTGTGTGATCTAGGTTTTGAAGTTACTTTTAGAAAATTTATGTGTTTGGTTGTGTGTGAAAAATCTAGGGATATTTTATTTGAAGCTAAAAGGTGCAATAATGTGTATGGATTGACTCTTGAGAACTTGAAAGAACAAAATATAACATGTTTTACCTTTCTTGAATCTGAAAAATGGCTATGGCATAGAAAGTTGGGTCATGCTAGCATGTACCAAATTTCTAAGCTAGTCAAGAAAAATTTGGTTAGAGGAATTCCTAATATCAAATTTGATAAGGATTTTACTTGCAATGCTTGCCAATTGGGCAAACAAGTAAAATCCTCTTTTAAACCAAAAGATGGAATCTCAACCAAAAGGCCATTAGAGATGTTACACATTGATCTTTTTGGTCCAACATGAACTCAAAGTTTAGGAGGTAAATACTATGGTCTTGTGGTGGTAGATGATTACTCTAGATTTGGTTGGGTACTTTTTCTTGCTCATAAAAATGATGCTTTTCATGCTTTCTCAATCCTTTGCAAGAAAATTCAAAATGAAAAGGATTTAAAAATTGCTCATTTAAGAAGTGATCACAGAAGAGAATTTGAAAACCAAGACTTTGAAAAATTCTGTGATAACTTTGGAATTGCTCATAACTTTTCATGCCCTAGAACCCCTCAACAAAATGGGGTGGTTAAGAGAAGGAATAGAAGCTTTCAAGAAATGACTAGGGCCATGCTTTGTGAGAATGAGATTCCAAAATTTTTATGGACAGAAGCTGTAAATACAGCTTGTTATATTTTGAATAGGACAATTATTAGAAAAGGGTTAAAGAAAACTCCCTATGAGCTATGGAAAGGAACCCCCCCAAATCTTAAGTATTTTCATATTTTTGGATGCAAATGCTTTTTACTTAACAATAAAGAAAACCTTGGCAAATTTGATCCAAAATCATATGAAGGAATTTTGTTGGATACTCCACCACTAGCAAGGCCTATAGGATTTATCTCAAAGAACATAGGACCATAGAGGAATCCATACATGTTACTTTTTGTGATTCTAATTTAATTCCCAGTTCTGTGATAGATAATGATTCAGATTGTGAAGAAGCTAGAACAAGTAAAGAAAATTCCAAATCTGCTCAAAATGAAGAATCTGCCAGTTCAGTTTTGTCTCGTCAGATTGGAGGAGACATTTCCATTTTGTCTCTTGAGCCAGCACGAGAATTTGAAACAGTGAGACCCCCAGAAGCTCATCAAAGCACAACACCACTACAGAAGCCCAGGGAATGGAAGTCTATGAGAGGCTATCCTCATGACTTTATCATTGGTGACCCCTCTCAAGGTGTTACAACAAGATCCTCAACCAAAAGACAATCCGAACCAAGCAACTTTGCTCTCTTGTCACAAATGGAACCCAACAATGTAAGACAAGCTCTTGAAGATCCATCATGGGTCAAAGCCATGCAAGAAGCGCTTGCTCAATTTGACAAGAATGAGGTTTGGACACTAGTACCACATCCGGATGGTAAGAAAGTTACGGGTACTAAGTGGGTGTTTAAAAATAAACTTGGTGAGGATGGACAAGTTGTTCGTAACAAGGCTAGATTAGTGGCCCAAGGTTACGATCAAGAAGAGGGTATAGATTTTGATGAGTCTTTTGCGCCGGTAGCTAGAATGCAAGCAATTAGGTTGCTTCTTGCCTATGCTGCCCATAAGGGTTTCAAAATGTTTCAAATGGATGTTAAATGTGCTTTCCTTAATGGCTTTATTGATAGAGAAGTGTATATGACACAACCCCCCGATTTTGAACATAAAGATTTTCCAAATCATATTTTCAAACTATCAAAGGCCCTTTATGGCCTTAGGCAAGCTCCAAGAGCTTGGTATGAAAGGCTTAATGCCCTCCTATTGGAAAATCACTTTCAAAGGGGAATCACCGATACAACTTTATTCATTAAAGCATCTAATGATGATATTCTCCTAGTACAAGTTTATGTGGATGACATTGTGTTTGGTTCGGCCAATGAGTCCTTGTGTGAAGAGTTTGGAAAACTCATGACTAGTGAGTTTGAGATGAGTTTAATGGGAGAGCTTACTTTCTTTCTTGGCCTCCAAATTAAACAAACTCCTAGTGGTACCTTTATTCACCAAGGAAAGTATGCAAAAGAACTTATAAAAAAATTTGGCCTAGAAAGTTCCAAACCAATGGGAACACCAATGCATCCTAACACAAAACTTGAAAATGATGATGATGGCAAAGATGTGGATGAAACAAGGTATAGAAAAATGATAGGTTCACTCATGTACCTTACTTCTTCTAGACCGGACATTGTTCAAAGTGTGGGTGTATGTTCAAGGTTTCAATCTCACCCAAAAGAATCCCATCTTTCAGCCGTTAAGCGCATCATTAGATACATTAAGGGAACTAGTGACTATGGCTTGTGGTATCCTAAATCTGATGACTTTTGTGCAGTAGGGTTTTGTGATGCATATTATGTGGGAGATAGGGTGGATAGACGGAGTACATCCGGCATGTGTTGCTTCCTTGGAAGCTCACTCAACATGTGGTCAAGCAAAAAGCAAACCACAGTGGCTCTATCCACAGCTGAAACTGAATATATTTCTGCATCTGCATGTTGTTCACAATTAATTTGGTTAAAAACGCAGTTGAAAGATTACAAATTAAAGATCAATAGTATACCCTTATTTTGTGATAATACGAGTGCTATAAACATTTTAAAAAATCCTGTTCTGCACTTAAGAACCAAGCACATTGAGATAAAATATCATTTCATTAGGGAACATGTGCAAAAGGGTACTATTGATATTCAATTTGTAAAATCTGAAGGCCAACTTACTGACATTTTTACAAAACCCCTCTGTGAAGACAGATTCTGCACTTTGAGAAAAATTTTGGGAATGATTGATTTAATTTCCGTTGATAACTTGTGAAATTTTGATTCTGCTCAGTTTTGTCTCGTAGGAAACGACGAGATAAAAATCAGAGTGTGTTGGAAGGGCTGTGATCAAGGGGGAGACTGCGCCGAAATCAATTCTCATGGGCCCACCAAATTTCTTTGACCCCACACTGACCGTTTTGTTAGTTTTCCTCTATGTAAATCACAATCTCTTTTTGTTATCTCATAAAATCTAGTTGGAAGTGGTGATTGTCAAATCAAATCCTTTTCCTCAACTAATCCCTTGATTCTAGGAAACTACTTTTCAATTTATTTCAAATAAAAGAGAAACTCCCTTGGGTAATAACCACTCCTTAATGGTCATTAAATTCCCTCCAATTTCCTCTCCACTCCTCATTTATTACATCTCTAACCTCCCCACTCCCACACTCAATTCGGCCTTCATCAACCCTTCCTATTCCACTTCACCATTATCATCATGAAAAAGAAAACTGCACCTAGAAAAAGCGAACGAATTCTCTTCTCTCAAAAATCATCCACACCACAATCACACACCCACATCCATATTCATTCTACATCATCATCTTCTCCCTCACCTCCCTCAAAACAAACCGACACTATGAGAAGGAAGGTCATAGCCACGAAAACCTCTTCAAGGAAGAAGAAAGAGAAAGTTCCTGTGGAGGAAGAGGAAGAATCTCACACCTCACCCATTCCGTCACCACCACCATCTCCACCGAAGAAAGCCACACCCGGGAAGAGTGATTTCTTTCCATTTCAATTTTAATAATGTTTGTCATCAAGGGAGAGATTGATGAGTTTGGAAAACTCTAAATTAATTTTTGTGATGACTAAACATTATTAAAATAATTATTTATAAAATTATTAACTTGATATTAATTCATACTTGTTTAATTAATAATTTTGTTGATACAGGTTTCTGCTGGGCCAAATAAATTGATCAGCCTAACATGAATTCATATATTTAGCCTTGGGTATAAAAAATGATAAATTGAGTGGATGAAGCAATTTGTGGTTAATTGGGCCGAAAAGAAAAGAAAAGATCCTAGGCCCAACAAAATCAAAATTCAGCCTTATGCAAATTTGTTATATGATTGTTGGCTAAAGAGTTTTTATAAATGGGCCAGTTTGAAATATTGTTACTACAAGCCCAATTAAATCTTTACTATCTAAACCAAGACTTGGTCCGAAATCTACAATGAAAGAAAAGTAAAGTTCTAAGTTTCCAACGGATCCCACCTCAAGTTTTGGTGGATTTCAAATTCAATTAAAACTTGAATGACTTGCATTGGAAATATGAAAAAGAAAGAGAAAAGTGATCAGATGGTTTTAATGTGGCTTACACGCTACTACACAAAAGTATGGGAAGTTGATCTTAATTAATTTATTTATGAATAACACTCATTACTCATAGCTTTACTTTTTCTCCTTTCTCTCTCTACTCTCTCTTCTACCTTCGGTCATATCATTACAGAGAAAGCATGGAAGCTATGGCTAGACACCGAAGAGATGAAGATGCAAGTAACAAGACCATCACAATGATGGCAAGAAAAAGAAAACTAAAAGTATACTGTGGTTAAGATTCTCATTCACTTGTGGTAAGATTTTGTGATGACATCTTGGCTTCTCCATACCAAAAATGGTTGAAGAAGATCTCGGTCAGAGAAGAAGATCCTTGGAGGGATGGCTTGTCTCTGATTCTGCTCAGCCACCACAGGAGATAGCTAGAGTGGCTACGTGATAGAAGAGGCAGAGATTTGAGCAGATGAAGCTATCATCATCATGAAGCATCAAGGGCCAGAAGTTCATCTTGGAGAGCAAGGCAAGGATGAAGGGCTCGGATTGATGAAGAGTGGTGACCAAGGAAGGACTAGAGGTAATTGGATGTTGGGTTTTGCATGGGTTATCTCTTCTCTCTCTCTGGCCGAACCGGTTCTGGTTGAAGAAGAAGAAGATTGGCTTGGTTTGTTTGGTTTCAACCTTGGAGGCTTCTCCCTATAAGTAAGGGTGAACAGTCAAGGTTTGATTTAAGGAAAAGAGTGAGCACAGAGTTCCTATAGCTCCCCAAGCTTACAGAAGTTCTTCTCCTTCAATGTTTTATATTTTGTATTTTTCTGTTTAATTTTGTCATGTCTTGAGTCTCATGGAAAAAGGCAAACAGTGAGGTTTGTAAGAAAAAGTCATAGAGCGAAAAAAGGCAAAGAGTGCAAAATTAAAAGAAAAGCCATAGATGTCCTTAGAGGTCCTTTGTACATATGTGTTGTGTTTCATGATTCTGTGGGAATCCCCTTGTAAGATGGGTTAGCACTTTACAGTTGAAAGCTTGGCAGTGACCAAGTCAAGTTCAGTTTGGGATTAGATTCTGGACTTGTCCCAAATAGGAAGGGTAGTTCGTAGGAAAAATTGGTGTTTGTAATCAAGAATGATTATAGTGAAATTTCATCATTGTTGTGATGGAGACTGGATGTAGGTTGCCTTGCACTTAGCAGCTGAACCAGGATATATCTTGGTGTAATTCTCTCCTTCTTCTACTCCATTTCTGTTTCTGCTGCTCAGGAGATAAAACTGAAAATATCTCGTGCTGATCGACGAGACAAAAAGAAAAGTCTTATGGCTGGATACGAGACAAAAGAAAAAGTCTCGTGGCTAGGGACGAGACAAAAAAGGCAAAAAGTCTCCAGAAGCTGTTTCAAAGACCAGCAAGTATTGTCAAGAAAAAAGGGGCTAAGATTCAACCCATTCTCTTAGTCACTGAAAACCATCATAATTTTTAGTGTGTACATAATATTTTTAAAATTAAATAATTTATTTTAATAAATACATAATATA
>NC_029793.2:133824632-133829649 GCF_000816755.2 Arachis ipaensis | reverse complement strand
TTAACTATTTTGCGATCATAAATTAATGCAGAAAAAATCACTCTTTTTTAATAGTTTTTCTTAAAAAAAAGAAAAATAATAGAAAAAAATTATATTTAAAAAGGGATAACAATAAAATAGTATTAGATCTAAATGGATGTTTTCGTCAAAAGGCATCCTAATGACATTGTTCTTAGATATATAGCAAAATTGGTGCCATAGACATAATTATCAAATTGAAGGAGTGGATTTTTATGAGGTCTTCCGTCCACTGATTAAACCAGTTTCTATTAGAGTAAAGTTTAGTTTGATAAAGTTTTTATTTTTTAAAAGTAATTTATAAAAGTTAAATTTTAAATGATGATTTTTTAAAAATTGTAGTATTTATGTTTGGTAAATTAAATTAAAAATAATTTTTAATAATATAAGTAATAACAATTTCGTTTAGTAAAATAGTTTTAAAATTTAAAAATTAGTTGATATATGAGATTATATTATACTTTTAAATTTTGAAAAGTATAAGTCAATTTTAAAAAATTTTATCTTATGTGCTTTTAAAAGTATTTTAATCTAATCTTTTAAAAACTGCAAGTACAAGTATATAGTCTGTTTCAAAAAACTTTACCAAACCAAACCTAATTCTAACTTTAGCTATTGTGTATTTGACTTTTATATAGTATGATTTCAACAATGCATTTTTGAATAAAAAAGTAAACAAAACTATTTATCTTAAACAACCACTATCAAGTATGCAAATTAAATAAAGCTATATACAGTCTTTGCCAAGCACTTCAAGCTTGGTACATTACTTTATCATCAATCCTTGCACAATTTGGTTTTAAGAGTACTCGATCTTACTCCTATCTTTTTGTTCATCATTCATTGTCTTCTTCTAGGAATATTCAACTACTTGGATATTGAAGCAGTAAAGTTTTTCTCAGGAATTTACCATCTATCCCAAAGCGAATACATCAAAGATCTCTCAGTACGAGCAGAAATGAGTAAAGCCAAACCTGCTCCAGCATCAATGATCACATCAAAGAAGCTTTCTAATCATGGATCTGAAGCATATGAAAATCCAACTCATTACCGTTCCATAATGGTTGCATTGTAATATTGCATTCTAACAAGACCTGAAATCGCTTTCTCAGTTAACAAACTGAGCTAATTCATGCAAACACATCTGCTAGCTCATTGAAAATCAATGAAGCGTGTTTTTCGATATCTAACTGGGACATTGGATCAAAGAATTATCTTTCATCCATGCACGGACTTAAGAATTTTCTCCTTTGCAGATGCTGATTGATCATCATAGCTTAACTTCTAGATATTATGTGTGCCAATAATGCTAGGGAGACAAATAACACAATCAGAACTTGCTTTATTTAACATTCATTAATTATTACAACAATTAATAAATACTAAATAAGATAAATTATGACTATTTTTTACTAATTTTCTTTGGTTACTAAATATTTCCGTACGTATATTTAGGATCGAAAATTGTGTCTTGGACAAGTAGAAAACAGCATTGTGTCGGCCACTCTAGTGCAGAGGCAGAATTTCGTGCCCTGGCTGATTAACTACTAAGATCAGATGGCTCAAAAATCTTCTAGTCGAATTGCATTTTAAGCTCTCTGAAATTCCAACAATCTATTGTGATAATTCCGGTGCGGTTCAACTCTCAGCAAACCCAATTCTTTATCCACGAACAAATATTTTGAGATCAATATTCGCTTTGTTCGAAACTTAGTCATTCAACATAAATTTAATATTGTTCATATTTTTGGAGTAGACCAAGTTGCAAACATATACACTAAACTATTCTCTCTATTAATATTCTCTAATTTTAAATCCAAACTCAAAGTCACTTTAAAAGTACTCTTGAATTTGAGGGGGACTGAAAGGGATAGCAAATTAGCAATGACACAGAATTGATTATTAAACAGATTCTGTTTCTGTTAGGAAGAGTGAGTTAAAGAAAGGTAGTTAACTTTCTTGAGCTAGAATCGGTTATGCTAGCTTACTATAAAGGAGTTGCATTGTATTGTATTGACATGAACTCTTTTCTCTGTGAATTGAATAAACAATCACACTTTTCTTTCTTTGTTCATCTGAACTTTAATTTCATTTTACCACATCAATTTCAATATTTCTACATATTCTTTAAGTAATATAATTAAGCAATAAAAATGTGTGACAAGTGGATGAGTTTTATTACTTGGTAAAATATAGTTTTATTTGATGAAAAATATATAAATGCGTAAATAATCAATATATAAATTTAAATTGAAATTAAACTGTTATTTACTGAACTAATTTTATAACTAAAATGTGTTACATATTATTCTCTCATTTCAATTTAAATCAAATATTTTCTTCTAAAATTAAAATATTCTCCCCTCCTCCTATTCTCTTTTTTTATTTTTCTCATTCCTTTACCCAATCTATCCTTTTTGTCTATCATTATCAATGACTAATTATAAATTTGACAATTAAAATGTGTAACCTGATATTCTCTAATTGCATTTAAATTAAATTAAAATATTAAAATTTAAATTGAAATATAACTATATTATATATTATATATTACTAACAAATTTAACAATCAAAATATGTCACATGACACTCTCTTATTAAAATTGAGAGAAAATATTTTTCTCCAAAGTTAATAATCTTCTTTTCTACATTTTCTTATCTACCCCTCTCTTTTTTTTATTTATCTCTATCTTTTTCACACTATATATCATTTATAATTTATATTTTATATTAGTAATTTGACAAATAAAATGTGTCACTAGATATTTTTTATTACAAGTAAAATAAAATTTTTCTTTTCAAAATTAACAAATTTCCTCTCTTATTCTTCTTCTTTATCTTTCTCTCTCTTTTCTTTCATTCTCTACTTTTCTCTACTTTTATGTTCTAAAAAAAATTAACAACATAATATAATTCAAATAAAAAATAATAATAATGTTATTATTATTATATGCATATTTTTTTATTTAATTTTAAAATTTTTATTGCTTATATTTCTACTCTATATTTTTACTTCTCTTCCTTCAAATATTTATTATATATAATTTGAAAAGAATACTAATGTTGTGTTTAAAAGTTAGAATCAAAATTCAATTGTTTAAAAAAAATAATTTTGAGTTAATTTTATACCTATCTATTATATGTTACTAATTTTACAACCAAAATGTACCACATGTCACTCCCTCGCTCATTCCAGTTGAAATCGAATCTTTCATTCGAAACATTAAAGAATTCTCCCTTCTTTCCACTCCTTTTTTTCTATTTCTCTCATTTCTTCACCAATTCTATCTCTCTTATATATCATTATTAATGACTAATTACAAATTTGACAATTAAAATATGTAACATGTCATTCTCTAATTGTATTCAAATTAAATTAAAATATTAAAATTAAAATATAACTATATTATATATTATATATTACTAATTAATTTAATAACCAAAATATGTAATCAAATATAAAAGTATACACGTTAAATTCTTTTAAATTTTAGAAACGAATGTTAAAATTAATTATTAGTAAAAATAAAACTCTTCACATGAAAATAATAACTAAAAATCATATTATTTGATTTTTTATAATCTACAGAGATCATGATCTTTTTAGTCGACAGAAATTTTTGTCTCCTGTAACCTTTTTGTAAAAGTAATTTAATTCTATAAATTTTTTGTTCTATAATCTATAATGTCAAGACAAAATCAACATAATTTTAAAAGATTTATATTTTCGTAATTTTATTACAAATAAAAATACTAGTTTTGAAAAAAAAAATCTTAATCAATAAAATCCCAAATTATTAGACCATCTTCCATGAATAGCTTGAAATCTTAACAAATAAAACTTTGACAAAATGACAAAAACACTTCATGTGTTACATTCTTATTATTATCTAATCATCTTATTTTATACAGAATATTCTTATTTCACATCATCAAAGCATCAAAGAAAGCAAGGGAGAACGAACCTATGCAATCGGCCAAAAATAAAATGATACTAAGCCACCCCAGTGTCATCACCGTCACACCAATCCAGGAAATCCTCATTTTCATGAATATTAGAGTGGATTAAATTAAGGAAAATACTTAGAGCTTATATTTTTAATAGAATAAATAGAAAATTGAGTAGTATTACATTATTCAAATAAAATAAGATAAATACGAAAAAATTAAATTAGATTAGAATTATATTAAATTAAATATCAATTTTAAACTTTATTTTATATCTAACATGTCAAAATTATATATATCTACATTTTTGAAGAGATAAGTCGAGTTTGGTCGCAAATTGATATTTATTTTCATTTCAAGTAAAGTGATCCTTGAATTTAAAATCTATTGAAAGGATTGGACTTCAATAATTGAAGTTTGGATTTGGATTCTCTAAAGTTTGAATTTTACTTTAGAGAATAAAGTGTGATCTCTCATTATTGATTTTATAGGTGAGATCAATAATAAATATATAAAAAAAATTTATTCAAAAATAGAAGATCATACTTTACTCTCTAAAGTAAAATTTAAACTTTAAAAGATGCAAATCCTTAAAGTTTATATATACTACATCACCAGAATATTATATTTGATTATTAATTTCAATAATTGACGACTATAGTTTATTATTACATCAACTTCTGTCGTCAACTCGTCATATAGATATTTTCTCCCTTTGCATTATAATATTCAAATTAAATATGCAATGGTACAATAATTGAAGACACGTGTACGACGAATTTATATATATACAATCTGCAAATTATTGAAACGTGAGGCTTTTTTTAATCTACAGATATAAAAACGTGTTTTACATTAGTATTTCAAATTAATCTAAAATTCTTCCTTTTAAGATAGCTTTTTAGCATAACGAGGGGATTGAACATGGACGTGTTTTCATGCCTAATGCATTAATATTGGATAGGGTTATGTTAGGTAATTAATAATTTTTTTGAACAACATGAATAATCATTAATAAAATAAAAATATACTATATTTTTATATTATTTAC
>NC_029793.2:133820509-133824586 GCF_000816755.2 Arachis ipaensis | reverse complement strand
TGATATATAATTTTTTTTAAAATACTATATATATTACGTAATTAATAAAAAATGTGTTTTACTTTTATTATTTTTATATATTATATATTTGTCTTTACTGTTTAAAATTTTTGAATGCGTGACTCATATGACAATTTTGTTTACCATAGAAGTGTAAAAGTATCTCAAAAACTTCATTTGCCTTGGTCCACCACTTCAAAAAATTTGGAAAAGTGATATGTTATCTGTAACAGTCTAGACCATTCGCTAGTATGACATTGTCCATTTTGGCACACAAGGCCTCACGATTTTGTCTTTGACGATAGGAATGATAGTCGAAGCCCCCACACTCACTCATCAAAACGCGTCATGCTAGGGAGAGGTATCCACACCTTTATAAGGCATGCATGCTTCGTTCTCCTCCCCAACCGATGTGGGACCTTATTGGGACCTTACAATCCACCTCCCTAAAGGAGCCCAGCGCCCTCGCTGGCACATCGATTCGGGCTCTGGCTATGATACCATCTGTAACAGCCTAAACCACCCACTAGCACGATATTGTCCGCTTTGGCACACAAAGCCTCATGGTTTTGCCTTTGATGTGGGACCTTATTGGGACCTTACAATCCACCTCCCCAAGGGAGCCTAGCGCCCTCGCTGGCACATCAATCCGGGTTCGGTTCTGATACCATCTGTAACAGCCTAGACCACCCGCTAGCACGATATTGTCCGCTTTGGCACACAAGGCCTCACGATTTTGCCTTTGACGATAGGAATGATAGCCGAAACCCCCCACACTCACTCGTCAAAACGCGTCATGCTAGGGAGATGTATCCACACCCTTATAAGGTATGCTTCGTTCTCCTCCCCAACCGATGTGAGACCTTGGGACCTTACAATCTCTTTCTCTCCCTCTATGTATGTTTATGTGTCTGTGTGCTTGTTTGTTTATTTGTTGTGTGTGTTGTGAGTGAGAACTGAAGGGAGAAGAGGAGAGGAGGGGAAGCCGCGCCTTACTGCCGCTGCTGTCCGCGAAGTCATCTTCATCACGGATCAGAACTGAGGCAAGAGAGAGGACCACGATGGAGGAAGGAATCGCGCCGGCCAGTCGCTGTCCGTGGGAAGTCGTTGCCGGCGTTGTCACAAGAAGGAGAGAGCCCGCATCGGAGGAGAAGAGCCGTCGCGTTCTGCCACCGCTGAGGGACCAGTCGCCGTTAGAACCGTCACTGCTGTTGTGTTCTGTCACTGCCGCCACGCCATGACCCCGTCGTCACCACCGAATGCTCTAGCGCTGCCGCTGTTTCTATAGCCGCCATCATCTGTTGCATGTGCGAAAGGAGAGAGGGGCCTTGAGAACAAGGAAAGGAGTTGTGTGAGGCTTGTGCCGAGAGACAGAGGGCTGTTCAGCCGCCACCGCTGCTGCCATGATCACCGTTGTCGTTTAAAAAAAATGGGATGCCGTCCAAGTACCTCTGATATGGTCTAGATCCCTTCCTCTAATTTGCTCTGTTTTTATTCTTTCTCTGCTGCTATTTCATTTGTTACCCTATTCTCGTTTTATTTCATTTCATCCCCTATAGCTATGATTATTGATAATGTTACTGCTGTTGCTACTGCTGGTTTTAAGCCACTGCTGGTGTGAATTTAGAATAAGAGGGTTTGTCGCATTTAAATTCTGCGGTTTCGACTAATTGAGGTAGGGGGTTTTATTTTAAAGTTAACAGTTTTCAATTTAAGAATGCCCAAAAGACTGATTGAATAATTGCAAATAATTTATAAGTATTTAGTATGACTAGTTGATGAGGATTGGTTGAATTCTGGTTGTGGATGGTGCTTAATTTGGTGTTATTTGTTAAACTAAAATATGAATTAAGTTTTATGAATTGAGTTTAGATTGACGTAGTGATTGTTACTGGAATTTCTAGTCATGTCAATTTCTCAATTTGGTTGTTGATTTGAGATTTATTTGATAATAATGGGCTTTGTTGCAAGCTGATTTGGGAATTATTGTTAACTGAGATGCTAGTTTGATTGGATATTATTGTATTGAATGTTAAAGTGAAATGTTAGTTACTAAACTGAAATAAAGTAAATTGATTATTGAAAATTATGCTGTATTGAGAATTGTTGAGGAAATGAGGGAGTCCAAGGGGGTGGTGAAGTCTAACTTTCAAGAGGATGTTTGGTTCGAATTTTTTGTAAAAAGCATACGAAAGAGTGGTTTTGTTTTGAAAACCCGATTTAAATATGTATTTACATTAAGAAACAAACTTTGTATAAAAAATCTGATTTACAAGCTTATTTTGAGAAAAGATTTTGAAATTGTACCTGATTAGCCTTAAGATTTATAAAATGATTTGGCATTGGATTTGGATTGTCTGGTTTATTAGGAATGATATTTGAGAATCGAAAATGATTTGTTGGGACCTTTGAAGGGTGGCAAAACCCAAATTTTAGAGGAAATGCTGCAAAAATTTTTATAAAAATTCGAGGCTTTGCTTAAAGCGTTAATGAAAAGAGAATTTGATTTAAAACTCATTCTATTTGGCTTTCAATTTATTAGGAAAAGAGTTATGTTTTAAGCTTATTCTACTGAGAAAAGTTTTTTGTTTAAATAATAACTTGAGTCCGATTTATTAAGGAAAGAAATTTTTATTAATCATTAAAGAAGTTTGGCTGTCTAGAAACTAATATTTTGAGGTATGATAAGCGAAGGAATATGTGGTGATGCGGAGGTGTGAATAATAATAAGGTGATGCGGAGGTCTGTATAGTTAAGTGGTGATGATGCGGAAGTATGAGTATGTAATTGGTGATGTGGAGGAATAATGTAAAGTCATGAATGAAAAAACTGAAGTAGATTATGATTCATGAAAATGAAATGTGAATGAGTCTTGTGCCAAATTACTAATGCGAAAGGGCCCGCCTAACGGATAGCCTGGGGTTGCTAATGCGGGAATGTTCGCCTAATTGATAGCACTATTCCTTACTGTGATACACATTAAAACGTTATTATAATGAGGCCTAATTGACACGGATAACCGTGATGCCAAGGTGTCTAATTGACACAGTAAAGGGACCATATTCGGGGTCACTCCGAATAATGTCAGGTTGCGGGTAGACAACCGACGTATGAGCTTATGGCCTGCTTAGGACAGACATGCATCATATTGATTGCACATTTGTATTTGGTCTTGTTTTGCTTGTTATATTTTCTCTGTGATTGTACTGCTTGACTTGTTTATCTTATTGCAATTTGTTTGTGTGTTGATCTGTTTCTTATGCTATTGTTTCTCTGTGATTGGGAATTGAGATTGTGATTGAGATTAGTTTAAGTTCGGAAATTTAAAGAAGGTAATAAGTTAATAAAGTAAAAATAAAAAGTATCTTCAAAAGTTTACCAAAATAGTTTTAATGAGTAAAGTTAGTTATTTGCATTTTATTTCATTACTTTTACGGCATTTCTATTCCCTACTGAGAACTAGTGGTTTGTTTTCACCCCAAAATCTTCCACCCTTTCAGTGACACAGGTTCGGAGACCCAGTTTGAAGCTGCAAGCGATTATGAATTTTATTTAAGTTAAGTTTATGTATTGAGTTGTTTTCATAGAATTCCCTCGTCTTTGTTATTTAAGATTTTATTTTATACAGAGAGATAAGAATTGTATCTGTGTTTCATTTGAATTCTTTTGTATCACATATATTATTATCAATAATTATGTGATTATTATTACTTGATGATTTTTTATTTATGATTTTTTTTAAAACAAAAACAAAAATTTTCTGAGATTTTCTATAAAACTGAAACACGATATTGAACTAAAGGCTCAATATTAAATAGTAAATAAGGAAAACAGATTAGTAACTCCGTATTTTTTGTACGATCATGACATACTAAAAGTTAGATGTTAGATTATCTTTTTAATTTGAAGATAAATGTCAGTAGAAATTTTAGTTGAACTGAAAAATTAGTGCCTTTTAATATGTTACATTTAAGTTTGAAATTTGACAAAAACTAATAAATATATAGTATGAGTGATATGCGTTTGTGATACTGTAATATTTACAATTTAAGACCATTCAATCCATCTGCATGCATT
>NC_029793.2:133816827-133820482 GCF_000816755.2 Arachis ipaensis | reverse complement strand
ATTTCGAATTCAAGTCTCATACTTAATTTAAAAAAAAAATTAATAAGTAATTAACCTGGGCGAAAGAATCTAAAATAACAATGAATAGAAATTCAAAAACTATACGTTCCAAATTCAAAAATTATACTCCAAAATTCATGTTATCCGGTTATTGTCTTATTGACCTTTTTTCATTGTTTTCCCAAATTTATCTCTGTTCAAGAATTTTGACGCGGACAATTTGTATGAAAAGATATTCTTTATCAACATCTATGTCATATAAAAAAAAATTTTCGATATAAAGACATTTAGTCATTTCTCGTATGATGATGATGATGATGATGATGATGATGATGATGATGATGATGATGATGATGATGATGATGATGATGATGATGATGATGATGATGATGATGATGATGATGATGATGATGATGTAGTATATATCAAGTTATTAGAGGCTTTAATTTATTAAAGTTAATCCAAATATTATGTACCAAAAAGAAGTTATTTAGTTTTTTTATGGTCATATAACAACTCATCCACTCTATACACAACACTAAAAAAGGGTTCATACCAAGTTATTGGGCTCTATCTTATAAGTGGCTCAAGCAGAGTTGGTACTTTTTCTTTATTGGGCTTACCAAGTTGTCCAACTTCTACTTCTTTGCCCTATACGCCCAAGCTGTTTAATGACAGCCTCCCAGCCAAAGCCCATAGGCCCAGAACCTTAAGTGCAATATTTTTCCTATACATGTTCTTGGGTCTTCTTTCTTGTTGTTGTATCTTTTTGCGCAGACCCATCCCCCAAAAAATCGTGGAAAAGGTTGTTGTTACTAAGTTGAACTGAAAAAAAAAAAGGAAAACAACTTTGAAATTTTTTCCCTTATGGAGGGACATTCATTCTCGCCTAGAGAGTAGCTAGGAACCTATGGGGCACCCCTCCTTCATCTCCTCAAACACGTAAACCAACACTAAAATCTAACGCAGAACTAACAAGCCATTCTTCTCAACTATCATACCACTCAGGTTCCATATAATGTCTCTTATAGCCATCATCACAATGCAAACATGTTGGGAATAAATAGTATAACCATAATTTAATTAATCATGTGTGAAATAATTTGTTATTGTTATTATATTAAAATATTAATATAATAAGATTTTTAATTAAATTTAAAAATTTATCATTATGATAGTAATTCGAAAAGATCAATATATATATAATGGTCTTCATTAGATGAAAATTAATAGATCTCATTTATTAAATTATATATATAGATGGTGCATATAGAGATATGTCCATTGAACTGACTCACTTTGAGAATTTCTAATGGTTATAATTACCGCATATTTGTCAATAGGATATTCTCAAAATGAATATAGTAATAGAGTTCCTTTGACCTGCGACTATCATAGTAATTGACAATGTATTTATTATACTTTAATTCCGGACACCTAATACATTAGGGTGCTAGTTGAATGGATATTAAGTATGATTTAAATACTTAGAGTTAATGATTAGTTAATAAGGAATCTGTCAACTCTCGGTAAAGAGTTTGAGCTCTATGATTATAAGGACTGAGATGAATAAAACTTTGGCCAAGGGGATTGAATGAATAAAGAAATGAGTTTCTTAAGTCACATTCACAGTTCATTATAATAATGGTAACTGTAACACCCTATCTTTTAGCACCTCATGATCGTACTAAAAACCCAGGCGTCACGTACCTCTAAATCTTTTTATTCTATACTATCTTTATTTAATATTGAGCCTTTGAGAATACAAATCAAACTTTTACTTATGAAAACGAAGATTCTTTATTTTAAACCAGTTAACCACAAGGTATATATATACTCACATAGTATTAAATACATAGATTTATTCAAAGATCTCCAAATACAAGTCCTACCCTTCTAGAAACTAAAAACAATAAACGACGAGGGGAAAATAAATTCTAACAACTCAACTCATGATCATAATCTTCTATGCTCCTGTAGTTTCGCACTAAACCTTCGCACCTGTAGCTGAAAAGGGGTGGAGATATGGGGTAAGAACTGGGGAGTTCTTAATAGAATCGAGGTGTATAGTTATATTCATTTTATTACCATAGCCAACAGCAACAAAACTTATAATACAAACAACTTTAACAGACCAAAGATACAGAGAGAATCACAAGCCAAGAAGCGTACACACATAATCACAGAAACATATATCACAGAGAAGTATGCGCAAACAAGTATGATGCATGTCTATCCCTAGTGCAGGTAATGAGCTCATCTGTCGGTTTTGACTCGCTCCCGTCGTAACTCAGCAACCTTTGTCTGAGTTTGATTTCCAGTGTCATAACTTCTGTAAGCACCTTCTGTCTTACAGGTGCGACTCTCTTGAGCCGATGTATGCAAACATAAACTTTGTAAGCAACCTCCGTCTTACAGATGCGACCATCCCCTGAATTGGCCGATGTATCTCTGGAAAGCAAATTTCGGTGGACTCACCACCATATCTCTGCTCATTTTTAGCAGGTAAACAATCATTTCAGCTCGTTCTTAATGCCAAACAATATCTCCACTTATCTCCTCTTCGTTTCGTTCTTTCTTTCGTTTCTTTTATTCTTGCTCTCTACTCTCCTGTGGCAGAGGTTCTTTAGATTCTTTTAATCTTTTATTTTCTTCTTATTTTTCCCTTGCTTTAATATCAGAAATCATCTTTTATCAAAGGACTGAACCCCATTTTCAAAATTTTTCGAGTTTTCAACTTGAGTTTTAAGTCTGTTTTTAAATTTTACTATTACTGATTTTTTGCCGCTATTCATCTAATCTCTTGGCTATCAAACCTCAACAATTTTAATCAACAATTTTCATTCACAACAGCCCCAAAATCATTAAAATAACCCTAACTAGGCTGTTCTTCGTGATTGAACCACAATTCACAAACAACAACAATAATTCAACAAAATTTTAATATAAACTTAATCAAACTCAACTAATAATCAATTAAACCAATATTCACTTATCAAATTCACATTTAATTATTATAGAATTACCAAATCCTACCTCCGTACGAAATCAAAATAATGGAAACTCCGGAGAAGCTTTCCAACCAAGTTGCCGAAAAAAAAAACGTCAGAAATAATCTGTACTTCTTAGAACTCCAATTGGTCGAACTCAAGTGGAAGAGAAGCTACGTCATTATCAACTTCTACCAAACAAAAGTAATCCCAACATATAAAAAAAAAAAAGATACAAATACTCTTATCAAATTAAATTTTTTATTGAAATTACGGATCACAACAAATAAAAGACAAAACTTTTGGTGTGGGTCACGATTTCTCTCTTCTTTCTCTCGGTTCTTTCTTTCTTACCTTAGCCAAAATGAAGCATGCAAGGTTGAGGTACTAATAATCATGACTTTGAGAGAAAAGTTACACATAAAGATTTAGGTGTCTTTGATCATTAATGAAAAATAAACGTGTCATGCTTAAGTTATATATGCTCAACAGGCATGTTTAGGCGCTTTTCTATTGAATTTAAAAAATATTTTATATTTTTATTTTTAAAATTATAAAGTTAATATCAATAATTAAAAAATAAATTATAAAAAATAAAATATTTTAAGTTATTTAATATATGTAGAAAATATAAAATAAATAAATTTAAATTAAAAATAAAAAAT
>NC_029793.2:133795131-133816700 GCF_000816755.2 Arachis ipaensis | reverse complement strand
CTTTTTTTAATATATAATTTTAATAGATAAAAAATTATTTCTTTAATTTTATATTAAACATCTTTAATTTTATTACTATTTTAAAATTATTAATTTTTATTTTGATTGTATCATCTCATCATATTATACACTATTAGTTTTTTTATATGTATAACTATTATTGTCTCGCTATCATTATTCTATTGCCTTGTTTTATTCTCTTTTTTTTGTGTTCTTCTTCTATTAACCCCAACCGCAATCAATTACCACCATATCATATTATCATTATTCCATATCTCATTTTTGTTTATCACTTTGATTCATACATATCCATTGTGTTAATTTTTTGAGTTGTTAAAGATTTGTTAAAAGAATTATTTTTTGTTTGATTTAGATATCTAAATATATAACTATTATATAGATACTTATTTTTCATTCTTACTTGTTAAGTCATATTTTATCATTTAAAAAAAAATTAAGATATCAAGCATTCAAAAATTTTGTATAGAATAATTAAATAAAAAATAAAAAATCTATAAATTAATTAATTTTTTTAATATATAAAATAATTAAATTTAAATTAATTTAGGTATAATACTAAAATCATTAAGTTGTATTATTCTTTTTTCTTATTATTATCTATCTACATATGCCTCACTACCACTCTTATATTAGCTTGTTCTCTCTTCCTTCCTCCGTTTTTTATTCTCTTTCTATCTTCACTTCGATCGCAATTATTTACCAACATATATTAATTTATAATTATTACACTTAGAAGTGAATACTACTTTAAAAATAAAAGCTTAACAAAAATCTCGTAACTCTTATGCGAATCATCTACGCTCCTATAAATGTAATAAATGAGTAAATTTAATTTTTTTTTATTATGAGTTTTTTTTTATTATCTAATGCATACAAAGTCACATATTTTTATTTATGATAAAAGTTGAAAATTAAAGTTAAATGACATTAGTATTTTTTGGTTTAATAAAATTGAAATAAAGTAAAAAATAAGGATAAAAACTAAAATAATAGAAGACTCTAGAAAAGGATAATATTAAATTTTATCTCATTATGTATGAGAAAAATGATTTATTTTATTGTATTTATTTTGTACTAAATAACAAAAAGGTTATATTTTATGTCTGCTTTTTATTACTTATGTTACCTATCTATAATTATTTAAATTAGACTCTATAGTTGTTGAGTCATATTTTCTTCCAACAAACAAATAGTTATGAAGTCATTTTTATTTTTTTTTAATAGGAATACATCCATTGTATCATGATTTTAATAATTAATATAAAATTTAAAAAATTAAATAAATATATATTTATTTTAATTACATTCAAGAGTGAATTATATATATTCCTATAGTAAAGATCAAGTTCTGAATCTAAATTTAACTTAATACTTCATTTTCTGTCGCCTCCAATCCTCTGAATCACTGGTGGAACAACCCTCTCCCCTCACACCTTCATCAAGAGGGATTTCTCAGAAAACATACACATACAATTCAAGCAAGGAAAGCACAGATAGAGAAGTATTTACAGCAAGTAGAACAAGTAGCGGATAAGCAGAATTAAACAGTTAAGCAAACCAAAACAATGCAGACTCAAGCAAACAAACAAATGCATATGATGTATGCCTGTCCTATGGCTGATGAGTCTCATCTGTCAGTTATACAGCCAAGCCAATATGTCCTGGTAGTTAACCATTGGACAGTCCCTCTGTGCGCGCATCCCCAAGCTCAATAATATTCCATGGAGTTAAACTCCAAGCTCAAATATAATATTCCATGGAGTCGAACTCCAAGCTCAAATATAATATTCAATATTCATATATATGCATGCCCATGGGAAAATCCAGGGAGTTAAAGTGCCCGGTCACATCTTGCGACAGAGGGTCAACAAATAGTCTCAAATACACAAGCCACATAATAATCTCTTTCTTCTTAAAATACCATCTCAAATCAAAACTCCAATTCTCATAGAAGTTTTGGCAGTAACTCTTCTAAAGCTCGAATTTCTGCCACCCTTCAAGGGTCCCAACTATCAAATCAAACACCTCTCAGTCCTTCAAATCATTTCCAGTAACAAATTATTTCAAAATCAAACAAATACCAATATTAAATCTTTTCCAAACCGACCAACTTCAACAGCAAATTATTATCAACAGCTAAACCACACATTTTATCCAATATGCACAATCCATCAATTATACATTCAATTCATTCCTATCTTAAGGTCTTCTAGCCTAAATTTTTCACGTGACATTAAACATTAACTACGAGAAACCAAAACCATACCTTCGTACGAAATCAAAATATTCAAAGCTCAGGAGAAGCTTTCTGAGTGAGCTATCGAAAAAGAAAATGTCCAGAATCGTCTGTGCCTCCTAAAACTCCCGTTGACCAAACCCAAAGGAAAGAGGAGCTACGTCACTATCAACTTCCCCTAATCAAAAATGGTACCAACGTGTAGAGGAGGAGGTTACGAATACTCTTACCGGATTAGATTTTTTATTGGAGTTACGGATTTCAAGAAATCGAAGCCGGAAGTTCGGAAGAGTTTACGCCATCTTAAACACATGCTGCAGGACATTATCCATGTTGGAATGCATGTTATGAGAAAAAGTGATAGTTGAAGTTGTCAAATATCTAAAAACTAACCTCATACCTGGTTGAAATGTTGCTACAGCTTTTCATTTGTGAAATTAATACAAAACTGCTCAAAACTGTAAAGAGGGAATTAGATATCAACTCAGATTTATGCTACTCTCAAGAGGAACAATGATATGTGTGTGTGTGTGCGTGCACACGCATGTGTTTGAGTGAATAATATGATTATGTTCACCTGTTATTCTTAAAGCTTTCAAAGCCATATATGTCAAGAACACCAATGAGACATTTTGACTCTGGGTCTTGCCCAATTGAGACATTGATTTTTTGGACTAACCTGCACATAACAATAGAACAGATAAAAAATTATTCAGATTCAAATAACATAAGTGCAATAAACATAGGATAGGACACATTTTTCATATTTTAAATTCATAATTTTACACTTGACATTAACATAGTACCAGTCAAATAAACAAGAATATAGTGTTTTGGCTAAACCATCCCTGCTAACCGTTGCACCAAGAGGATCAAGACTTCTTTTAATAACTTCCTCTGGGGTAATCATCACACGCTTACAAAGTGCATCTTCCAAAGCACTAGGATCGCACCTGAAATAAGAAATAATTTAAAAGATATGTAACATTAACAAAAAGAAAGCTATTGCAAATGATAACAATAGAAATTTTGTCACACATGAGAAGTTCTGCGGTTATTTGGAGATGCAACTTGGACTCTTCATTTTCTAGAACTGATGAATCAGTTTCTTCCTCTGATTTTGCAAAGTTAATGTTTCCAAGATGAGGAATAGCAGCTATAACTCTGAAGATTGCTTCCTGAGAGGAAGGAGAAAAGTATTCATTACCATTTTACTTGAAAGATTTGCTACCATGGGCAGATAATAGAAATATTAGCATAACTAAAAAAGTGCAATACCATTTCAACAACCCAGTTGATATAGGAGAATATAAAACAGCAGGTATGTGCACAATAAACAAGCCAATAAACAGCAGTACGATATTACAAGCATAATAATTAGCAAGCTTATGTAGTGCTCACATCATTATTGTCAACCAAAACCATAACAATTCCTCTTCAAATCTCTCATGTTTACTAGAATTCCAAGGTCAAACAAATTGTCATATAATTGCCATATATAGATAGAGGTGAGCAGAAACAACTCTTTAATTTGAAACAATATTAATAACAACCAATAATATATAAAGTTTCGTGCATATTCCATAAAAACAACAAAATGCACAAGATAACAAGTTTATGCTATATCTAAGATTCTGGGAACAGAAAACAGAGTCAAGGATATGGTACCGTGAGCAGGTGGGAACTGCGCGGAGGATGATGGCAGCTACAAACTGCGTAGACGGCGATTGCGACTGTGACTGCGGGGAAGACCATGACTACGCGAAGTGAGATCTGCAACACACAAGACAACAATGGATCAATGTCGGCAAGAAAGGGCAAGAGAGAGGAAAGGAGGGCAGAGGATACAGGGGGATGAAGAGCTCACCTGGGTGCAGAGCAGGACGGTGCGAGAACAGACCTCCTCCTTCTCCCCTGGGTTCATCGTCTTCTGCTTCTCCTTCCCTTTTCGTCGTTCTTCTCCTTCGTGAGCGCGCGCTCTCCCTCTCTTCGCGAACACACTCTCTCTCTCTTCGGCTTCAATGGCGACGACGGCAAGCTTAGTGGTGGCGGCGGTGGCAAGACGCGACGGTGTAGACCCGCAATAAGGACGACGACGGCGCTGGCTTCGCGGTGAGCTGATGCGGTCTCCCTCTCTCTTCGCAGTTCTTTCTCTTGCGGTTCTGGCTTTCTGACGGCACGGCAACGCGACGGCGGCGGCGAACTCAGCAGCGCCGGCCCGGCTCCTTCCTCCCTTTCCTCTCCTTCTCCGTTTCTCCCTCTCTTCTCTTAACATTTCTTGTAACAGCCTAGACCACCCGCTAGTACGATATTGTCCGCTTTGGCACACAAGGCCTCACGGTTTTGCCTTTAACGATAGGGATGATAGCCAAAACCCCCCACACTCACTCGTTAAAACACGTCATGCTAGGGAGAGGTATCCACACCCTTATAAGGCATGCTTCGTTCCCTTCCCCAACCGATGTGAGACCTTACAAGAACCATACAGTTTTTTTCAACTAGTGCATTAACTTACCCATTTTCACATGGAAGCTGCTATCTTGTCAAAAAATCTAGAATCATCACCGAAGTGAGGACCCAGCCCCACATAACTAACGGTGGAAATCTCCCTGAAGGAATCCAAGTTCCTCTTTTGCAACACAGTTTTCTATTAAAAAAGCACTATTTAGGTTCAGATCTCAAATCATTATCGATAAGAATCCGCAAATTCGTGCATACCAAAATTTCTAGAGAAATACAATAAAAGTCATCCTTAAACCGCAACGATTCTGAGTCATTAAAGGTTGAACGCATCCACTGAACGATCTGCATAAAAAATTTAAATTGCATTAGAGTCATCTGTTTTAGCCACGATATATATTAAGAAACATATTCATTCTATCAATGTGTTAGTATGTTATACTTACATTGCTGGTGACCCAGTGCCGGAGCAACAGTGAGCAGATGTCTTCTCGGATCAATGATAGATGCTGTCTTCCTTCATAGGACGCCACAACCTGACTTTGCTCCAACGATCCATTGGCCGCCCATCGTCGCAATTGCTCCTCATCATCCTCGTCCAGCTTTCACCCTTTTAGAAGTGGATGCACCTTTATAGGAGTACATTGGGTATACTTTTGTTCCGTCCGAGTATTGCACGGTGAGATTTCCTTGCTTGGTGGGCTAGGAGTCATGCAAGACGGAGTGGTTGGCATCACGGTCTGTAGTGGCCTCGTGTTCTGCAGTTGCTCAAGGTATTGCCATATTCGTTCACTTTCGGGGTCTCGGTTCGACAGAAAATTGGGATTACTGCAAGAAACTCAACCGATGTTAGAGAAATGGCAGTTGTATACGGATACAATCCCTAATTCACTAACAAGCAAAATAGACCACAAAATGAAATAGTTTTGATTAGGAGACTTGCCCGTCGAACTCCCATTCTTCATGTTGCACTAGCACAACGGAGAGTGTTCCTACATCGGGAACTATAGAGACAGGTGTTTCATGGGTTCCCTTATCCTGATTAAGGTTGCCTTCTATTGGTTCGGCACTTGGTTTTTGTTGGTCAACTCCCTGGTTATAGAGTCGGCACATCCGCTTGGCAAGAGGCTCATTCTCCTCATCATCATCTGTGCTAATTGGGAGATCCTTTTTCTCAAGATTTTTTTGGGGTGGACCTACGTGATCGGTCCTTTTTAGCCTCCTCCTTTTTTTGCACAACTCCTCTGCTAGGCTGTTTTACGTATAACGAACATGTTGTGTAAAGAAACATCCAAGTACATTCAAATGAACCTAATAAACTTAAGCAAAGCTAGTCGATGATTTAAACCGTAGACAACAGTAATCGTATACTCACTCTTGGGCTAGTTTTTTATTGTTCGGCGTGCCGTGAAGTTCTCCTTGTTGGAGGTGGAGATGTTGTGCGTCCCCTTGGTCGTCTTTCCTTTGATACCTGCTTACTCTCTCCACCGACTGACCTCCCCTATTTGAAGCAATAGCATGAACCAAATTAACAATGGTGAAGTAAGCTTGCTAACACGCTGAAGTCTTAAAACGTGTTTACCCTTGGCGGCACCGAATCCTTTTTCCCACGATTCTGTGGTTCTTTTTTCCCCGGTTTCCTCCTCGTAGCTTGTGGTGACCGGCCCTTTATGTCTTCACCTCCCCCATGTCTAGTCAAAAGGCGCCCCTGAATTAAGAAACGAAGAGAATCAATGATCTTAATCAAACCTCAAAGCACCACCAAACCACAAACCAGAAATAGAAAAATAAAAAAAATAAAATCTCAAACACACGGGATCTGCGACATCTGCCTAGCACAACTGACAAAAAAAAGTAAACATAAAAAACATCTTGAGTGGTCTGATAGGAAGCTCTGACTTACATAACAGCATAAATTAACCGATTACAAGAGAGAAATGAGTGCCTCGGATAGAATATATTGTGCCTTCTTTTCAAGTCTCTCTGAGGTCCACCCATCGAGCCGTGTCTCATGCTCAAGACAGTTGTCGAGCACACCGTATTGCAACCGCTAAAAATAGAGTATCTACATAGAGGATGGGCACAATTTAAGTTATACATGACGGAAAACCACGTTGAATATATTCTTAAGTTGAACAGTTAGCATCAGATATGGTTCAAGATTGTATAAGGCTCGCAAGGGACACAGAACTAGTAATAGGAAACATTCAGATGAAATCATATATTGGACCATCTAAAATTAGTGAACAAAGATTCAAGTAATTCAGCAACATATCAGTATATCACATACAAGTAACAGTACTAGAGTCTGAAATCTCCAAACTAATGTATAGGAAATTAATTTTATACAAGTTATGATCTTCATAAAAAAAGGCAAACAAAATTTATTAATGGTCATTGTGTCTGTTCCGAGGGTTACCTGAAACTGTAGGTCAATCTCGGACGAGATCTGCTGTGGTGGCCGGAGTTGTCGTGTCCGACTTGTTGGAACTGGTGGCCGGAGCTGTCGTGTCCGACCTGGTGAAACTGGTGGAGCTGGAGATGCTGCTGATCCTTCGTCACCGGAGGGTGGTGGTACCTGCAAGAGACTCTGATGCTTAAGTTAGCATGGGCTTTAAGCAGGTATTTTTTTGTAGAATCAGAGTATGAGTTATATCTGGGTGCTCCAGTGCATTTATAGTAGTGTGGAGTGACCTTTCTGGAGATAAGATAGTTATCTTATCTTATCTTTTAAGTGAGGTCATCTTATCTTCTGGGGAACCGCCCTTATCTTTCTAGGCTTTAACTGGCTTTAGATTGGGCTGTGTCCCTTCATTTGGGCCTGTTTGGGCCCCTCTGGCGATTTGGCCCATCTCTTTAAGAAGAGGTCGGGGAATCCAGACCTGAAGAGATCGGTCGACTTGTCTTTAATCAGCTCAGGTCGTACAGCTCGACACAGGGCATAAACAGTGCCCCTGCTTGAGTGCGGTCTTCCTTTTGAAGTCGTGTCTTTTTAGACTTCGATTTCTTTTTGGAAAAGCCGATCTCGAGCATTCTTTTGTTGATCTCGTTGTAGCACTCCTATTTAGTGGTTTGAATGCGGAACGTTTCCTCTTTTAATTACGGCACGCATTTTTACTTTTTCTTGGAAACGTGCAAAGGTCAAAAACTCGTAAATTCTTTGCTGTTTCCTTTGCTTCCCTCTTTGTGTCTTTATTTTGAATTTCAAAGCCTTTTCCCTCAGTTTTTCTTCTCTTCGCTTTACTGTAACTTCTCCCTTCTCCTTACCCTTCTGTTTCTGGGCCTTCGTATTTTCCTCACTTGCAAAGGCGATCGTTGGCGTCATTTTGGTCGTTGCTTCAGTCTCTGATCATTTATCATCTCCTCTCCACTGCAGGTTGGTTTTTAATCTTCTTTCCCTCTTTTATTTTTCACACCGTTCTTTTTATGCTTGTGCTTTGTTTGGGCATGAAAAAGTTTTGATCTTGCTCGGATTTGTGTTTAGAAAGTTTGAATCTTTTCTGTGTCGTTGTGCTTGTAGTGCGCGCCTTGAGGGTTTTTTCGCTTTGTTGCTTGTTTCTGCCCCTTTTACTTGATTTCTTTATGCGTAGATCTTTTCCTGTTTATAGCTTGAAGTAATGAACTGTTAATTTGAAAAAGGTTGTATCTTTTTTATGATTTCTGCCTGGTCTGTCTGATGTTGATGGTTTGCTGTTTTGTATGGATCGCCATTTGTCAGAGAAGGCTTTTGATCTTCTTTGTGTTTTTAGGGCTTAAACTGCGAGATTTTTCTTTTTTCTGGATCCTTGCTTTGTTATTGCCTCCAAAGGATGCCCCTGGACTTTGGTGTGAGTCCTGGGGTTTCCTTTTGCTGTTTCTGAGTCTTTTAACATTCGCATGCTATTTGTTCGAGTTATCTCCATATTTGTCCGAGATGTTTCCTATTTTGTCCGAGCTGTTTGATTAGTAACCCAGTTTTCCCTTTTCTCACTGTAGGACTAGTTGACCCATGTCTTCTTGCAAAAATATTGTTGAGATGTCTACCAAGGTCCCGGATGGCATGTCTGACTGGCTGGACTCCCTTGTTTTGATGTGTGTTTCCGTGGTTGATTCTGAGTATTGTGTGCGGCTTAGGAGGCATCATAGGATTTGTAGTAGTAGAGAGCAGGAGAAAAACTATGAGTTGGTAGTGCCCGATCCTGATGAGAGGGTTTGTTTTCCTTCTCTTACTCAAGGGGACCGTCCATTCTTTTATGCGTATGACTACTTTTTTAGTCAAATGAACATTACCATTCCTTTTACTTCCTTTGAAACTGACTTGTTGTGGTCCTGCAATGTAGCTCCTTCTCAGCTTCACCCGAATTCGTGGGGCTTCATAAAAATCTTCTAACTGTTGTGTCAAGAACTGGATGTTCAACCTTCTCATACTCTCTTTCTTTACCTTTTTGTCTTGATGAAGCCTGGGGTAGCTAAGAAGAAGGCTTTCTGGATTTCTTTCCGCGCTACCCAGGGAAAAAACTTGTTATCCATGTATGATGAGTCTTTTAGGGACTTTAAAAACTTCTATTTCAAGGTTCGAGCTGTTGAAGGAGGTCGGTCTTTCTTCTTGGACCAAAATAATGAACCAGCTTTTCCTTTATGCTGGCAAAAGAATGTGATGGTGTCTAAGTATTTTTGGGAAATGTTGGATGAAGTTGAGCAGGCTTTTGTACATGTACTAGAAGAAAATTGGGGGGAGCCTCCCTATCTTGATACGAAGATGTTTTTGGGGGATCCCTCCCTTCTTCGAGCTGAATTGGGTAGCTGCCGATTTCTTTTTAGCCTTGTCTTTGTTATTTTGTTTGTTTTGTCAATCCATCTCTTTCTAACTTGCAACTTTGGTTTTGCTGCTTTATTTTTTTAGAGATGGTGAAGACCACTGATTCCATGAAGGCTTTTAAGAGGGCGAGGAAGGCGACCGCGGCTCAAAACATCTCGGCTAAAGGTTTTAGGGAGGAATCTTCAAAGGCTACTCAGAAGAGGTCAACCTCGGATACTTCTGGGTCGAGAAAAGTCATACCGACTCCCCAGGTTCGCCTGGCTTCTTCTGATCCTCCCCAGTCGACCTCTGGTGCTGCTTCTCCTTCTGCTGCCGGTCCTCCTCCCAAGAAGCAGAAGACTATTGAGCCCTACGACCTGGATGCCCCTGACTTTGATGCCGTGGGGTTTGTTGATAACCAGATCGCTCCTTATGGCCGACTTCCCATGGACGATGTGTCTATCCTGCGCCATCTGGATTTTATCACCAGTAACAGTGTTCGGATGGCTCACATGGGTGCAGCCTTATTCCGTACTGTTCAAGAGTCTTCTGTTCATGCTACTAAAGCCTTTATGAAGGATGCCAAGTCCGAGTTTGATAGGATTAAGGATTTGAAGGATGAACTGGACGCTAAGGTGGCCAAGCTGGAACTAGATGTTGAGAAGGAGAAATCTAGGGCGATTACTGCAGAAGCTGCTGCGAATCTAGATAAGGAGATGGCCAAGAAGTCAAAGGAGAGTTATACCCGCACTTATGACGAGCTGATGGAGGTCAGGGAGAGACTTGTGTCGGCCCATGCTAACTATGTTGAACTTCAGGGCCACCTTGTGGGCAGTGTGACTGACACATATGAGAACCTAAAAGCTCAGGTCCGAGTTCTTGCTCCCGAGCTCGACCTGAGTCTTTTTGGTTTGGATAACACTGTTAAAAATGGTAAGATTGTCCCTGCGCCGGATGAAGATGAAGAGGAAGGTCCTTCCCCAGAGCCGCCGATCAAAGCTTCTACTGCCACGACTTCTTCAACTGCTGCTGCTGAGGTCAGCCACCCCGAGTCCGACCCTGACGTCCAAATCTTAAATCGGGAGGATGGGACGGTAGATGCTATTCCTATGAAGATCATTCCTCCCTCAACGACCCAGGGTGCCGCCGCTGAGGAGACCTTGGATCCCTTGTGACTTTTTATGTATTTGTTTAGCCCGGTTTGTGGGCTTTTGAACTCTTTTATTTTTTGTACCTTTGCATGGTGTTCTTTCTTTTTCTGACATTTTGGTTGCTTTTCTTAGCAACTTTATTTTGGAAAAACAAAAGATATCTTTGAACTCTTGAGGTCGACCTTCAGGTGGCCTTTTGAGATTTTAATGCTTTTAGAATAGCCTTGTTTTCTTTGACGTGCTGGCTGTGTTTTTGGGATTTTTGTAGATCTTCTGTAAGGTGTCGAGATTCGGCTATCCGACCTCTTTCTTGTCGATCTGATGACTTGTCTAATGACTTTTTTAGTATTCTCATAGAACACCTTTTAAAATAATTTTGGTAGCTTTATCGTGAGGTCGTGGCTTTTTGGGATGAGTTGTGTCCCTTCTAGCGCACGCCTCTTGTTGGTCCGACTTCTTCTTATCGATCTTTCTCGAGTTATTTTTAGTAACCCATTTTTAATCAGACCTTACCAGGTCTCTTTCTATGGATTACTTTTTATAACTTTGTAGCTTTGTTTGGTTGGTCTGACTTCTTCACGCCGGTCCGCCCTTAGTTATTTTCAGTAATCCATTTTTACTCAAACCTCGTCAGGTCTCTTTCTATGGATTACTTTTTATAACTTTTATCGCTTTGATCGGTCCGGTCCGACTTCTTCTTGTCGGTCCTTCTTGAGTTATTTTTAGCAATCTATTTTTTCTCAGACCTCGTCAGGCCTCTTTCTATGGATTACTTTTTATAACTTTAGTCACTTTGGTCGATTGGTCCAACTTCTTTATGTCGGTTCGTCCTAAGTTATTTTTAGCAATCCATTTTTACTCAGACCTCGTCAGGCCTCTTTCTATGGATTACTTTCTATAACTTCTTGCATTAATCCGTCTTTATCGCTTTTTTCTTGCCGATTTTGTAGAAATCGGGCGGTGAGTTTGGTTCTCACTTGGCCAACTTTGTCGAAGTCTAGCAGTGAATTTGGTTTTCACCTTGCTGACCTTTGTCGAAATCGGACGATGAATTCGATTCTCATCGTGATCGGCTGGTGAATTTGGTTTTCACCTTGCTGACCTGTAGCTTTGTAATCGGGCGATGAATTTTTTGCCTTCGGATTAATGCGTCTTGGTAGAGAAACTTTGTAGAAAATCTGGAAAATTTTATTCAAATAAAAAATAGGCATATAGGCAAGAATATATACATGTGGGTGTTTACCCCCTCTAAGTCAGGCAATTTTACAGATCTTGGCTTGGTGCCTCGTTAAAAAACCTTTTCAGGAAAAAGAGTGCACCTTGACCTAAGATCTTTATTACCTCCTAACTATAATACCTTCTTAGGTTGCAGGCATGCCACGACCTTGGTAGCTCTCGCCCTTCGAGTTTGGAAACCTTATAGTAGCCTTTTCCCAGTACCTCGGTAACTCGGTAGGGTCCTTTCCAATTAGCTGCAAGCTTTCCTTCTCCTGGTTGACCTGTTCCGATGTCATTTCGGCTTAAAATGAGATCGTTGTGGGCGAAACTTTGCTGGATGACTCTTCGATTGTATCTTGAGGCCATTCGACGTTTCAACGCCTCTTCCCTAATCCGAGCTCTTTCTCGGATTTCTGGACGTAGGTCAAGCTCTTTCCTTTGATTTTGGGAGTTGGCCTCTTCATTGTAGTAGATCATTCTGGGGGATCCTTCTTCAATTTCTACCGGGATCATTGCCTCCATTCCGTAAGCCAATCGGAAGGGTGATTCCTTTGTGGTGGAGTGTGGAGTTGTCCGATATGCCCGTAGGAGTTGTGGGAGCTCTTCATCCCAGGCTCCCTTTGTGTCATATAATCTCCGTTTTAACCCAGCCAATATGACTTTGTTAGCTGCTTCTGCTTGTCCATTAGCTTGTGGATGTTCTACGGATGTGAATTGGTGCTTTATTTTTAAGTCTGCTACCAACTTCCTGAAGCCTATGTCTGTGAATTGAGTTCCATTGTCTGTAGTGATGGAGTAAGGAACCCCAAACCTTGTAACAATGTTCCTGTATAAGAATTTCTGACTTCTTTGAGTAGTGACATTAGCTAGGGGCTCTGCCTCAATCCATTTTGTGAAGTAATCTACTCCTACAATGAGGAACTTGACTTGTCCCGATCCTTGGAGAAAGGTTCCGAGGAGGTCGAGTCCCCATTTTGTGAATGGCCAAGGTGATGTTACGCTGATGAGCTCCCCTGGTGGGGCGATGTGGAAGTTAGCATGCTTTTGACATGGTGGGCATGTCTTAATGAACTCGATTGCTTCTTTTTGCAGAGTCGGCCAAAAGAATCCTGCCCGGAGTACCTTTTTGGAGAGAGCTCGTGCCCCCAGATGATTGCCACATATGTCGTTATGTATTTCTTCCAAAACCTCCTTTGTATTAGAGGTCGGCACACATCTTAATAGGGGTGTCGAAATCCCCATTTTGTATAGGGTGTTATTTATGATGGTGTAGTATTGTGCTTCCCGTCTCAACCTCTTCGCTTCCTTCTTATCTGTAGGGAGTGTCTCTGATTTGAGGTAATTGATTATGGGGGTCATCCATCCTTGATCCTGATCTGATATGGCTAGGACCTTTTCTTCCTCCGAGATTGATGGGCTTTTCAGTATTTCCTGGATGAGGCTTCTATTATTGCCCCTTGTTTGGTGATGGCTAATTTTGAGAGTGCATCAGCTCGAGCGTTCTGTTCCCCGGGAATATGGCAGACCTCATATTCCCCGAGTTGTTTGAGTTGTTCCCTAGTTTTATCCAGGTACTTTTTCATGGTAGGATCCTTAGCTTGGTAGCTCCCTGCTATTTGTGAAATGACTACTTGCGAATCGCTGAAGATGATAAGCTTTTGAACTCCAACTTCCTTAGCCAGTCTCAAACCAGCTAGTAATGCCTCGTATTCAGCCTGGTTTTTTGAAGCAGGGAACTCGAATTTTAGGGAGAGTTCAATTTGGGTTCCCTGGTCACTTTCTATTATCACACCTGCACCACTCCCAGTTTTGTTTGAAGAGCCGTCTACATAGAGATCCCATTTTGTAGGAGTTCCCGGGGTGTCAGTATACTCACCAATAAAATCGGCCAAAAACTGTGACTTGACGGCCGTCCGAGCTTCATATTGAAGATCGAACTCAGATAGCTTGACTGCCCATCGTAGAATCCTTCCCGCTAAGTCTGTTTTCTGTAGAATGCCTTTTATGGGCTGGTTGGTTTGAACCCTAATGGTGTGAGCTTCAAAATATGGACAAAGTCATCGAGAAGTTAGTATGAGAGCGTAGACGAACTTTTCTATCTTTTGATTGTTCAATTTGGCCCCTTGTAGGGCTTTGCTGATGAAGTAGATGGGTTGTTGCCCACTTTCATCTTCTCTGACTAGTGCCGAGGCTATTGCCCGACTTCCCACTGCGAGGTATAATATGAGTGCTTCTCCTTCCCGTGGCCGAGTAAGAATGGGTGGTTGTCTCAGAAACTTTTTGAAATCCTGGAAGGCTTGCTCGCACTCTGTGGTCCATTCAAACCTCTTTCCGGCTTGGTCGCACTCCGTTGTCCATTCGAACTTCTTTCCCTTCCTTAGAGTGGCGTAAAAGGGGAGAGATCTTATGGTCGATCCGGCTAGAAATCTGGATAAGGATGCCAGTCTTCCGTTGAGTTGTTGTACTTCTTTGACGTAGGTCGGACTTTTCATGTTGAGTATAGCTCGGCATTTATCCGGGTTCGCCTCAAGTCCTCGTTGTGTTAGCATGAAACCCAGGAATTTACCGGCTTCTACTGCAAAGGTACACTTTGCGGGATTAAGTCGCATGCCATGCTTTCTGATGGTGTCGAACACTTTGGCGAGGTCGGACAGTAATGATTCCTCAGTTTATACTTTTACCAACATGTCATCCACATATACCTCCATGAGTTTCCCGATATGGTCTGTGAAAACCTTATTCATTAATCTTTGGTATGTAGCTCCTGCGTTTTTGAGTCCGAATGGCATGACGACATAACAGTAATTTGCTTTTGGGGTTAGGAATGAGGTCTTTTCTTGATCAGGTGGGTACATTGGGATTTGATTATATCCCGAATAAGCATCCATGAAGGAAAGGTACTTATATCCGGAGGAGGCATCCACTAGAGTGTCTATGCTTGGGAGTGGATAGGGATCTTTTGGACAGGCTTTATTGAGGTCGGTGTAATCAGTGCACATCCGCCATTTCCCATTTGACTTTTTCACCAATACAACGTTGGCTAGCCATAGTGGGTACTTGACTTCTCTTATGAATCCTGCCTCCAGTAGAGCTTGTACCTGATCTTTCACAGCTTGGGATCTTTCTGGTCCGAGCTTCTGACGCTTCTGTTGTACTGGCCGAGATCCTGGATATACTGCCAGTTTGTGGTACATTAGTTTGAGATCTATGCCTGGCATGTCCGCGGCCTTCCATGCAAAGAGGTCGGCATTATCTCTGAGGAACTGTATCAGAGACTCCTTTATGTCTCCTTCCAAAGTGGCCCCAATATTTGTTGTTTTATCTAGGATATCTCCGATCTGGACTTCCTTGATCTCGCCCTCAGGTTGTGGACGAAGTTCTTCCTGACCTCGAACTCCTCCGAGTTCGATACTGTTGATTTCTTCTCCCTTGCCTCTAAGGTTTAGACTTTCGTTGTAACAACGTCGCGCAATTTTCTGGTCTCCTTTTATCGTGGCGATCCCTTCTAGGGTTGGAAACTTCATGCATAGATGTGGAGTCAAAACTACTGCGGCAAGCTGATTTAGCGTTGTTCGACCTATAAGGGCATTGTAGGCTGAGCTCACGTCGACTACGATGTAGTCTATGTTGAGTGTCCTTGATCGGGTTCCCTTTCCAAAGATTGTGTGTAGTGAGATATATCCAAGGGGTTGGATTGGAGTGTCTCCTAATCCAAACAAGCTGTTCGGGTATGCTCTGAGCTCTTTTTCTTGTAGGCCGAGTTTGTCGAAGGCAGATTTAAACAAGATATTAGCTGACCTTCTTTGGTCCACCAGTGTGCGGTGGAGGTTGGCATTGGCCAATATGATAGTAATGACCATGGGATCATCCTTCTCCTCCTCCAACGTGATATACTTCTTTAAAGTGCCTTTTGCGAGATGATTTAGAGATCCCTCCTCCTGCGAATCTTCCATTTATCATGTGAACGTGCCTCTCCGGGGTGCGGGGTGGTAGTTCAGCTCGTCCGACCTCTTCGTCCCTTCTTCTTTTTCTGGGTTCATCTGTTTTGTTAGCTAAGTATCGATCTAGTCGCCCCTCTCTTACCAATTTTTCTATGACATTCTTCAAGTTGAAGCACTCATTTGTAAGATGTCCATAGATTCGGTGGTACTCACAGTATTTTGTCTGATTTCCCCCTCTTTTTTTTTGCTTTTGATTGGACGAGGTGGTTGAATCTTCTCAGTGTGGCATACTTCTCGAAAAACATCCACAAGAGACACCCGAAGAGGGGTGTAATTGTGGTATTTTTTAGGCTTCTCTCTGTGTTGATCTTCTTTTTTCTTGGACTCTTTATCCTTATCCCGGGAGGAGTAGGAGAATCCAAATTTTGTGGTCTCTCCTAACTGAGAATTTTCTTCCATGTTGATATACTTCTCTGCCCGTTCTTGCACTTCATTTAAAGATGTTGGGTGTGTCTTTGATATAGAGTGACTAAAGGGTCCTTCTCGTAGGCCATTGATAAGACCCATGATGGATGCTTCTGTTGGTAGGCTTTGTATGTCCAGGCACGCTTTGTTGAATCTTTCCATGTAAGATCGAAGACTCTCCCGATCTCCTTGTTTGATTCCTAATAGGCTTGGGACGTGTTTGGCTTTGTCCTTTTGAATGGAAAATCTAGCAAGAAACTTCTTGGCTAAGTCATCAAAACTGGTGATAGATCTGGGAGGCAGACTGTCGAGCCACTTAATAGCAATCTTTGTTAGGGTTGTCGGGAAGGCTTTGCAACGAATATCGTCTGAGGCGTCAGTGAGATACTTTCTGCTTCTGAAATTGCTGTGATGATGACTTGGGTCAGAAGTTCCGTCGTAAGGGGTCATGTCGGAGCTTTAAAATCTTTTGGAACCTTAGCTTTCATGATTTCTTTTGTGAAGGAATCTTGATCCTTGTCGGGGCTGTCCCCGTGATTAGGCTGAATGGCTTTGGCTCTAAGGTCGGCTTCAAGCTTTAGCAGTTTGTCCTTTAACTTTCGGCGTCGTCAAGTTTCTCTTCAGAGGTTTCTTTTGGTTTCGTGCTGGTATTCAGCCTCCTGTTCGAGCTGCTTGAGATGATTCTGCTGTTCTCGGAGAGCTTCTAGAATTTTTGTGTTTGGAGGGTGCTTATCTCCGTTTGGTTGAGAAGTGTCTTTCGGTGTGGTGTCTGCATTCTTATGCGGCGTCCTATTTTCTAAATCAGTTGTGATCGTTGTCTATGTTGTCTGCCATGGTGATGGGATGACTGCCAGGTTCTCCAGCAACGGCACCAATGTTCCGAGGGTTACCTGAAACTGTAGGTTGATCTCAGACGAGATCTGCTGTGGTGGCCGGAGCTGTCGTGTCCGACTTGTTGGAACTAGTGGCCGGAGCTTTCGTGTCCGACCTGGTGGAACTGGTGGAGCTGGAGATGCTGCTGATCCTTCGTCACCGGAGGGTGGTGGTACCTGCAAGAGACTCCGATGCTTAAGTTAGCATGGGCTTTAAGCAGGTATTTTTTTGTAGAATCAGAGTATGAGTTATACCTGGGTGCTCCAGTGTATTTATAGTAGTATGGTGTGACCTTTCTGGAGATAAAGATAGTTATCTTATCTTATCTTTTAAGTGAGGTCATCTTATCTTCTGGGGAACCGCCCTTATCTTTCTAGGCTTTAACTGCCTTTAGATTGGGCTGTGTCCCTTCATTTGGGTCTGTTTGGGCCCCTCTGACGATTTGGCCAATCTCTTTAAGAAGAGGTCGGGGAATCCATACTTGAAGAGGTCGGTCGACTTGTCTTTAATAAGCCCGGATTGTACAGCTCGACCCAGGGCATGAACAGTGTCCTACCAGCATGATGAACATGCAGCCTTCACACGTTTTGTTCCCTTTCAGCTTATACTTCTCGACTGCCTTGTCGAACCACTTCAGAGTTTTCAACGGCTAGTTGAATCTCCGTGGATCAGAAACATCTTACATGGGGTAGATGTGCCATGGAGAAAGTACCTGTTGAGTGGTGGGGCACAGGAACATCTTCATCACCACCAATATGAAATATCTTCTGAACTCCATCCTATCTGATTCTGTGGCCATTGGACAACTGTAAACTAAATCCCAGAGCTCGGTTGTTGTCCGTCTATGGAACCGATTTTTTATGGCAACGTGACACGGATTACTGTCATCCAGTGCTGGAAATGGATCCCCTACAACATGTTCATGTGTTATTCCATGTTAATATGTATGCATAAGCAAAGATATTTACACCAGCACGCCTATGCAAGACTAGGTAAATAAGATAGCAGAAGTTACCTCGCGATGAAATGCCGAAAACCTTCCCGATTAACTCGGCATTGAGGCAGATGTTGCTAATGTCGAGTATAAAAGTTCTCGGCTTAACTTGATATGACTCAGCTAGGTGAACCATGATGGCTTGATTTTACCGACCAATTTGGAACAAGACTCAAGAATCCAAAACCAATCTCATCAATCTCCGCAAGCTTTTCAACGGAGTTATTTTTTGACAGCGTGCTCATCATGTCATGTACGTAGCTGGGCGAGCACCGGGACTCTAACAATTTCTGGTAATTGTTACACTAATTGTAAGTCACACATAAGATAATGTCGAATGTTAAAATGTGAATGGTAGACATTATTTTACCTTTTTCCCCATATTAGTTGGGTTTTACTACAAATCAATCCTGCTGCGGTCTCACAAGAAACAGCCCCTCAAAACTGCATATAGAAAAACAACAACAATTTTACCATCCAAAATACAATTATTTCACCATCCGAAACACAAATCAGCCAACATTTATTATAATTTCACCACCCAAAATCCGGAACACAATTAAGAAAACAACAAAAATCAATTACCAATCAAAGTCAAAATAAAAAATAAATGATTTCCTCATACTGTAAATGGCTTATAGTAAAAAAAAGTGGTTTAGACAAACATTAATAGATGATTTATACCATTAAAAGAATTGGAAAATTCACACGGTTGAAGGGCTAAAATTCACATAGAAACATGGACCCACTATTTAGGCCAAAAAAGAGGGCCACATGTAATGTCCCTACATTCAAATCTTGTTTGTTTGTGATGGTGAAAGGATGTGAAATATAATAGAAACATCATATAGTTTATTTGGTTGATGGCCTAATTGAATATTAAAATATTTTACACACCATCTCTTGTTCTTAGAAGAAGAGAGAAAAAACAAAACAAGTAGCGAATGTACACTATAATTACCATTTAATCACCTTAGTTTAGCAAGTAGTTAACCAACAATGTAATAATTTACAAATATTACAGCATCTATGTGTCATGGTCTCAAATGGTACCAACTTCAAATTTTAGGAGTCAACAATTTAGTTTTTTAATTTAAATGAAGAAAAAATAGCTACTTGAACAGTGATTATTCAATTCTTAATTGAAGTTGATGTGTTTAGAATTATGGCTATTCTCTAATAATTAACAAGGCCTTCAAAGGCTGAAAAAGTAAGCAAAATTAAACCAATAATAAATAAACAAGTGAAGAAGAAAACAGCAGTGCCAATTTCAAAATCAAACCCATTTGCAACCCCAACCAAAGCATAAACATAGAAAGATGGAGAGAAATAAACTCTTTTTTCCTCCCTTTGATAATCGAAACATGATGCAACATAACATCACCATTTTATGACAAATCAGAAAAAAACATAAGAAAATTTCATACTTTCAAGAACTTCTCAACTTCTGAATTAAAGAAAAAATACTCTATTTATAATAATTTAACAAATCATACACTCAAATATCTAAAATTATTCAACAAAAACGTCTAGTAATTTAGCAATATCAAAGAACATCTCATATGAATACCATTCCTAGTATCTAAACCATAGAGCAGAATAGAAACATCTAACCTCTAACAACTACAATTACAATATCCAACCCAGATAAAAGCAACATCCAATCTCTACCAATTGCAACATCCGAGCAAAACTTCAACAACATTCGATTTCTAATTGAAGTAATGCTATACTTTCATTATTCTTTTTGGAATGCTGGGCATCATGCCTCTTTAGAAATAGAATGTTATAAGAGGATATATGGACCATTTTTATTTCAACACTAGTATTACATTGCTTCATCATACCATGACCCTGGCCCTTTTACTTTTTTATTTTCCTATCTTCCCTTTTAGAGAGTTTAATCAGAATCTACCAAATTCAATTAGGAATAAAAAAACATACTTACTTGTGATCAATATTTTGCAACACTCCGAAAATAGGAAAAACATGCAGCTGCTATATTCGCCAAGGACCAGTGATGCTCCAAAATTGTGTTACCTGAGCTGTACAACATGGAAAGAACATCCATTCAATTAAAACTCACACGAACCACTACAACAAAACACTGTCCAATTCCCTTTTCAAAACATGCATAGGAAGTCAAAGGGAACATCTACCATACTTACCAATTAGTGAGACGAATGAAGGATTCCAGGCTGGAGATAGGGGAGGTCCACCGGCGGACGGCGCAGCTACACCAGGAAGCTTCGGCGGCGCCGAAAAAACCCGCATGCAACAGCAGAGTGGCGTCGCTCTGGTTCCGAGTGTGGAGGCGTGATGGGCGGGGAGGCTAGGCGCGGCGTCGAAGCGTCTAGAGAAGAGAGGGAAGAGGGTTGCGCTCAGGTAGCTTGGGTGGAGTCGCGATGGGCAAAGCCGCTAGGAGCGGCGTCGCGGTGTCCGGAGAAGAGAGGGAAGAGGGTTGCGCGATGTTTCCGGAGGCGTGACGTGGGTGTAGATGATTTTCAAATTCTGTGTGGTAAAACGGTGAAAGGAAGGGTAGGGTTTTTGGGGAGGGTGAATATGGTTTACCCTGGGTCAATTTTGGATGGTGCTGATGTGTATTGGGCTTTCGGGTCCTAGCCCAGACACATTTGGCTGGGTTTTGGCTGATATGCTCTTGGTTCCTAACATTGTTGTTTAAAATTTAATTTGTTTAATACACTGATTTGTCAACAAAAAAAAAAATAGTGACCGATTTAGCAACTAATTAATTTATAACTTATTTTTTAGTGGTTGCAAATTTGGTCACTAAGAATTACAATAGCGACCGATTTAGTGACCGATTGCTCTAATCCCATATTTTATAGTTGGTCGCTAAAATCGGTTGCTATATTATCCCTTAAGCGACCGGTACCTTAGCGACCGAATTAGCGACCAACTATTTTCTCAGCCTATTTTTATATCGGTTACTAATTCGGTCGCTAAATTATAAAATAGCAACCGATTTAGCGACCAACTACTTTAAAAGTAGCATTTTAAAGTTGGTCGCTAAATTAGTTGCTATTTTAACACTTAGCAACCGATTTAGTGACCAACTTCTTAGCGACCGATTTAGCGACCAACAATTATTAAGACTTTTTTATATTGGTTACAAAATCGGTCGCTAAATTAAATATAGCGACCGATTTAGTCACCAACAGACCCGAAAAGCCTTTTTTTTTGTTTTGGTTGCTAATTTGGTCGCTAAATTAAAAAATAGCGACCGAATTTAGCGACCAAGAGTAGGTAGTCACTAAATCAGCCGCTAATTGAAATTTAGCGACTAATTTTAGCGACCAACTTTTTCTTTTCCTAAAACATTTTGATTAGTCGCAAAATCGGTCACTATTTTAAAATTTTCTTGTAGTATACGTAAAATGATGTTTAATTTGTTCCATTGTTTCTGTACATT
>NC_029793.2:133791647-133795027 GCF_000816755.2 Arachis ipaensis | reverse complement strand
TACTATAACTTTAAAAAATTAAGTGATTAATTTTAATAAATTCACTATTTTTAAAAAGTAAAAAATTTATCACATCAATTCTTAATCTAATTGCAAAAAGAGAAAGTCTAGGGGCCAAAAATTTTTGTGTTTTGTGACCAAAACTTAACCATCAAAAGAAAAATGAGTGATCTCCCACTATTAGATATAATCTCACACCATTAAAAATACTATTGATGGCCAATTGATGGTTACAAAACACAAAAGTTGCTGGCCCCTGTAAACCTCGTGAAATTAGCGGATAATTAGTCAATAAATCGAATTTTAATTAGGAAAGCTAAGAATGCAAAACTAATATCAAAATAGGATAGAACTCGTCGAAACAAGAATTTTGATACCAATTTAAAAAATTTGGCCCAAAATCGGACCGAAAGGGTCTAACCGGTTGAACCGGGCCCAAACCGGGCCCGTGGGTCTAATCGGACCCATAATATAAAAGAAGCGGCCGCTTCTTCTCTTTCATTTGCAACCAACGAAGCAAACAGAAAGGGGGAGAGGAGAAGAACCCTAACCTTCATCCAACCTTCAAACCACCGTATCTCCCTCGTTTGAGCTCCGATCGCCGCACCTTTTGCAGTCACGCGTCTAGCGCGTCGAGCTCTACCTTTCTATCCGAACAATTTCACTAGTAAGTCTCATATTTGGTTCAGAATCTCTATCCCTCTTTCTTTGGTAAAATTGAAAACCTATAGTGAAATCTTGTCCAATTTTTGTATTCTAGGTTCAAGTTAGCTTCCGGGACTTGTGAGCTCAAGCTATTGAGCATATGGGTATGGTAAGAACAAACTAACCCTAGCTCAATCTTGTATTTGTAATGGAAAACTGAAATTTGAACATGTATATGTATTAGGTGTAGATTAAGTGGGTATATAAGTATTGAAATTGAATTGGAAGTAATTAGAGGCTTGTTGATGATCAAAGCTTGGTTTGGGGCTGTTTAATTAAGCTTGGAGAGGCTGTAATTTTGTGTTGTGAGGCTGCCTTGGGTGAACTAAGTGATCGGCCAAGGTATGGTTTAAGTTTCGCACGTTTAATATTTACGGTGTTGTGAAAACTTAGGTTAGAGGAACCATAAGATAAGTTGAATTGTTAATTATACTTAATGAGTAGTTTGTAATGTTGTTGGAATAAATTGTTGATGAGCTTAAATTGGAATTATGAGGTTATTAATTTCATACTTTTGGACTTGCTTATAATGGGTTGTGATATATGTTGATATATTGGGATTATTGGGTGGATGTTATGGAATGTTGTGGACATTAATGAGCTAGTGGTTGATGATGATGGAATAAGACTTGTGGTGCTGTAAACTTGCAGGTTTTGGGAGTAGAGAATGAGAATTGGTGAAAAATGGGGTTTAAGGTATTTTTGATAAAATGTAAATTTTGATGAACTTTGGTAGTCCATATCTTGCTCTACACATTTTGAATAATCATGAGGTTTATTTTAAATTAAAGAGTGTTTTATAAGCTTGAAATTGATATAAAGCTTACGGAAAACCGAATTTTATAGAGGAAGTTATGGATGCCGAAAAATTGGTGCGAAAAACTGAAATTTTAAAGGTTGCAGCAGAACCAGGTTTCCTGATGTGTGCCCACGCACACAGCTGTGCGCGCGCACCCAATAGAAGCGAAAATCTACCTATGCGTATGCACGCCTCTGTGCGCCCGCACACTTGGTATTTTTCATAAAGTGTTCGTATGCACACTCTTGTGCGCACGCACACGCCAGGGCGAGTTTTCTATCGGTGGCACCAGCACAGGTGGGGCGCTCGCACACCAAGTGATATGTGCGCATGCACGCATAAGTGCGTACGCACACGTCCTGCTTTCTTTTTTGAGCTGTGCGCACGCACAGGTGTGTGCGTGCGCACACGCCTTGTTTTTTAGTACCTTTATTTTTCTGTTCTAAACATGGTTTTAAACTCTAAAACCCCTATTTATGCCCTGTTAATCCTAGATCCTACTAGTAAATTTAGTAAATAGCAGAAGTAGGAGTTTAAGATAACTTGAGAGTGAAGAAAAGGGTAAATAGGAAGAGGAGTGTGAAAAGGAAGTGTTAATAGATGAAGTTAATATGCAATGGCTTTGATGAATGATTAAATAATGAATATGATTATGAAATGGCTTATGAATAATGATATCTGAGATACGAGTTTTCCTGGGTAAAGACCGTGGCTCGCCACCACGTGTTCCAGGTTGAATCTCGATACTCTATTGACCCTACGTCGTAAGGGTGACCGGGTACGTATAAATTTCCGAGTATAGATAGCCCCATTGAGTGATTATATGATGATTGAATGTGAACTCTATGCATAGACTCTTGGGGATACGCGACGGGGGACAGTCTAAGATTTTTGGACTTGTTGGGTTGGCTGGATAACCGACAGATGGGCAACAGGCATGCATCATATGCATTTGTTTGTTTGATTGCTATGCATTTCCTGGGTTTGCCTAATTGATATATATATATATCACCTGCTATCTGTTATACTTGCTATTTGTACTATCTGCTCATTACTTGTGCGTGAACTCATTTGGCTGCTTGTTTCTGTTGCATTATGAATGATGGAGAGATGGAGAAAACGGGGAAATGGTTTGATATTAGGTTAAGATTGAACTTGAGTAAGTTAGGTAGATTTAGAATACATACCCCGTGTTTATGGCTTCTGTTTAGTACTTAAGTTGGATAACTGAATAACGGAGTTCTAGGATTGCCTATGGCATTCTCAGGACCTTATTTATTATACGTGTGGCACTTTTACCATGCTGAGAACCTCCGGTTCTCATTCCATATTGTATTGTTGTTTTTCAGATGCAGGTCGAGAGGTTCCTCACTAGGCGTCTGGATCTTGGGAAGTGAAGTAGTCCATTGGGTGTATTTTGGTTTTCTATTTGTATATATGTACATATGTATCTAGCTTACTCTCCAAGTAACATGTGTATGCTGCTCCTCTTAGAGGTTGAGGGAGAGATAGGAAGGTACTTGGTATTTTGGTATATTTTGGGGATACTTATATATATATATCTTAGTTTCGCAGGCTGAGTCAGGGGCTAGTTATGCTGTTTCCTTGGCTTTTCTTTATTCTTTTGCTTATCTCTATCTTGTTTCTATTAGGTTTCTTAGCACGCAAGTAATTCTTTCCGTTGAGCGCTGCGCTTTTCATTTTACGATTTTTGCTTACCCATTTTGTTTCAAGACTCCTAGTATATTATCATCTTCTCTATTAAGTATTTATTTTACTGTTCAGAGGTCTATAACACCACACTACCTCTAGTTCTACGACTTAAGCGTAAAACTCTGTGTAGTAGGGTGTTACAGCTCCTAGCACTCCTCTTTTG
>NC_029793.2:133788557-133791626 GCF_000816755.2 Arachis ipaensis | reverse complement strand
TTTAAATTTTTAATATATTTATTATGTCATTATTATTAAAATTAAAAATTTTTACTCATGATAATTATTAAATTCATATTTCAGACTTTATTATTGAATCTGGGCATAATATAATTGGCCTGGTGAAAGGATGAATGAGATTCAACAGAAAATCTCACACCCAAATCCATGCACAAAAACTATACCAAACTGGACCTGTTATTTTATTTAAACGGTCAACCGTCAGACCATGATTAGTGGAAATATTGAACCATACAACCTAATTTAAACACAAAGAAACAAAGTTGATAACACACAAAGGTCTGGTCTTTCTTTAAAAGTACTAGGTAGCGTACGTAGAAACCAAATCATGCACTTGCCATATTCATTATTTTCTTTTCGTTATTGTCGATGCTTCTTCTGGTTGTTGTTATCAAGGTTGAAGTGAAAGACCATGAACGGATGAGATGTATCTGACGACCGCCAAGGGAGCCGGAGGCAGAAAAACCGAACTTGACCCTCTCCGGAAGCTTCGCCTTCAAATCAACAACTTGAGCAATGGTGGTAATATCGCCATTGTCGTTGGTCACAGCAACACTCAATGTCTTTGTTGAAGAGTCATATATCACAGTCACTTTCACCACTGCTCCACTCACACTATTCCATGGCACGGTCTTCACCGAATCCACGCTATTTACATCAATTCCAACGTGATCAGTGGGTGGATCGTTGTACTCACTGTTGGAATAGGTATCAAACTCCACTCCAACAAAGTGACCCGCCCCTTTAGTGTCAGAGACGCCTAAGGTTCCACCACCAATACTGCCGGCAGGAATCTGCGTATCTTCCGGTGCAATGAAAAAGATGATACCGTCGGCAGGATCATAATCTTTGATATCCTTCATCTCGAAAGAGAAGGAGGTGAGGAAGCTGGCGACATTGCCGGTGGCACTGCTCCAAATGCGCACCGGCATGGCATAAAGAACACGGCCGACGCTATTTACCTTGTTGAGGTTCGTGAGTTGTATATTGCCATTTGAAAGAACAGTGACGTCACCTTGGAAATTTATTGCGGGGTTTCCTTCGCTGAAAGAGTTGAAGTTGAAGGAAACTGTTTCGGCTGAGTCCACCTTCTTACTACTTGCTGCTAGCAAGAGAAAGAAAGTAAGAAAAACACAAAATGGTTTCATGGTGCAGTGGGAGGTTGATAAGGATTGGTTTGGAATGGTTTTGATGATTACAACTGGGATTTCGTTCCTGTATTTATAGAGGAAAAAGTTGAATTTGCATGCATCAGGCCATCAAAAGTATATCAGAACTGAGTATATCATGCAGCAAGGGAAGGCAACACCTCAGGGCTTAACAATGCCACCTCACAGTCTCACACTACCCAAGTATATATACGCCCGACAAATGCATATTGGATGGTGTATCATATCAGTAGTTATTATTGGAAATGAAAATAGTAATTGCTCAAGACTATTGCTGTGCCACACACACACACATGTATACCCATTTGAGTGTACTCTTCCTCTTTATTAATTTGGATGTGAACAATAAAGGTTTAGTTTCACATTTTTTAATATATAAATTCCTTTTTTTCTTTCTCAAATTTCTTCTTTTATTATTCACACTAAAAAATAATTATGAAAAATATGTACGTATGGCAAATTAGAAACGTGTCTATTCGTTTGATAAGTTTTTTTTTTTGTTGTTTACAATATTTTCCAATTCGATAAACCAAAAATTAATTCGTGACAGATCAGAATTCTAATTAAGATTCTACATGAGTTGCTGTATGTAAAAGATGAAATTTGAACCACAACACTTATGAGCGAGCTGACCTCGGATGGTTGCTTGGTAAGTTAAAATGTAAGGTTCGATATGGGAACAAAAACACAAAGACAAAAACAAAAGTAAACACTAGTTGGAATCACTTTTTTTTTTTGGACGTGAGTTAGAAACTTAGAATCTATGTAATCAATTGAGCAGTGGCTGAAGCAGAGTTGGCGCTTTTTCTTTATTGGCCTTACTAAGTCATCCTCCTTCTAGTTCTGTGACATTTACGCCCAAGCTATTCAATGACAACCTCCCAGCTAAAGCCCATAAGCCCAGAATATTAAATGCAATTTTCCACTTCCAGGTCGCTGGCCTCTTTCCTACATATTCTTGGGGCTTCGTTCCTGTTGTTGTACCTCTTAGGCGCAGAGCAAATTAAGAAAAATAGAATTAGAGGCTGACCAAGTAATGAGGGGCAAATTTGGCACTGAATACAAAATAAATTCTGTTATATAAAAGGGATACTTGACAACAGATGCGGTTGAGCAGTTGAGAAGAGGCAACAGAAAGAAATGCTCTAATATTCGGCTGCATGACTATGTTTGTTAGGCAACTTTTGGTAATTTAAATTCTCTCTTCTTCTGTCATTTCTGTTCCTTCTCTGACAACATTCTTTCTTTCTTCTCTTAACTGCATTCTCTAATCCTATCTTCCTCACTCAGGTACAAATTGCACACGGTTGAAGGCACTGATCGAGCATCATCACTCCCCTTTATTATTCTTGCTCCTTACTTACTATACTTCCCTTTCATAGACTTTTGTACTTGGTCTGCACTGTTTCATTGGTTTTTATACTTGTTCTGCACTCATATATATATCAATATCCAAAGAGAAAATTCTACCTCTTTCATTTGGTGCTTTCGTTGAGAGACATGGTAGAAGGCACGAGGTTTAAAAAGGTAGAAGCTGATATTAAAACGTTGTATGAGCTTGTTGAGAAAAATGAAGAAGCTCATCGAGCTGAGGTTGCGAGAAACAATGAAAAAATGCGTTTGAGAATGGAGACGATGCATAACTCCATTATGCAGGTGCTGCAAAAGCAGCCTATTAATTAATACAAGCCATGAAACTGACCCTCACACGGAGTTTAGCCATGGCTCTCATTTTGGTCATGGGGGTGGTTTTCACAATCACCAACCTCACTTCAGAAAACCAAAATTCGATCTACCAAAATTTGATGGTTCAGATGCGTTGGGATGGATCTTCTCTGTGGACCAGTATTTTGACTTCTATCGGGTGCCTGAGGAAGAA
>NC_029793.2:133775840-133788401 GCF_000816755.2 Arachis ipaensis | reverse complement strand
ATCCCTTGGTTTCAAATGGCTCAACGTTCATTACCATTCCACTCTTGGAATGAGTTGCATCAAGCAATCGAACAACAGTTTGGCCCGTCTTTGTTCGATTCTCCACGAGAATCATTGTTCAAACTGATGCAGAAAGGCTCGGTAGCAGAATACTACGCAGAATTTGTGTCCCTGGCTAATCGGACCAATCTTGAGCCTCCGGATGCTCTAAGAGACTGTTTCATCGGTGGCTTACGTATGGACATTAAACGTGAGGTAAAATCTCAGTGCCCTCCCTCATTAATTAGAGCTGTGAGCTTAGCTAGATTATATGAGGACAAATTTTTATCATCTTTCCGAAATTCACAAGGTCCAAACACTTACCGTAACCAAACAATCCATTCAAATCAAAACCTTCAAACAAGCCCTGGACAACAAAATAAGCCTGTCCTTCCCCGCCAAACATTACCACCCTTACTACCCACTCCAGCCACTAAACCTGTCATAAATCCCAATAGAAACCAAGTTAAACGCCTCACGGCAGCTGAGCAACAAATGAGAAGAGAAAAAGGTTTATGCTACTAGTGTGATGAACGTTTTTCCCCAACACATAAGTGTCCCAACAGACACTTTATGTTGTTTCAATTAGAGGAAATAACAGAGGAAGAGACTGAAGAACAGCAAATGACTAATACTGAACAACCTGCCCAAGAGGATGTGATGTAGTAGTTAGAACAGCAAGTTACGGATCATCATTTGTCTTATAATGCAATGAATGGAGCTGAAGGGTTGGCTACAATCCGACTGACCGCAAGGATTCTTGGTCATGAAATTCAAGTGTTAATTGATGGTGGAAGTTCTGATAGTTTTATCCAACCAATGATTGCAAAATTTCTTAACTTTCCAGTGGAGCCAGCACCTGGATTTAATGTCATGGTTGGCAACTTTGAATTGATGAAAGTGGAAGGATGTATTAAGGCTCTTGAGGTTGATATGCAGGGCCACAAAATGATTGTTCCACAAGTATATGTCTTACATGTCGCAGGTGGAGATTTAGTACTTGGCACTACTTGGCTCAAGAGACTAAAAGCTCATATTGTTGATTATGATTCCTCATTTATAAAGTTATGGCAGAATGGTGGGTTTATAACCATTTTTGGTGATGCTTACATTGGTCTGAGGCATGCTCAATACAACCACATCAAGAGGTTCTTTCACACTAATTCAGTTGCTGAAGCTTTTACTCTACAATTACAAGAAGGGAGGGAAGAGGCTCTATCGCAGCAGCAAGGAAATACGAAGCAGCTGCAATTATCTCAGGAACTAGAACCTGAGTTGGCCTTGCTTTTACAGAATTATGCAGGGGTGTTTGATGCCCCTTCAGGACTGCCACCCGCTAGAAGGCATGACCATGCTATTCCATTGATTCCAGGAGCTCAACCCGTGAAGGCAAGACCTTATAGATATCCTCATTCGCAAAAGGAGCATATTGAAGGAATGGTGCAACAGATGCTTGGGGAGGGAATAATTTAGCCAAGTAAGAGTCCTTTTTCATCTCCAATCTTGTTAGTTAAGAAAAAGGATGGTACTTGGAGGTTTTGCACTGATTATAGAGCACTAAACAACATTACAATTAAAGATAACTTCCCTATTCCCACTGTTGATGAGTTGTTAGATGAACTGTTTAGGGCTACAATCTTTTCAAAGCTTGATTTAAGGTCAGGCTACCATCAAATTTTAGTAAAGAATGAGGATAGAGAGAAGACTACTTTTAAAACCCATCAAGGGCATTATGAATGGCTAGTCATGCCATTTGGTTTAACCAACGCTCCAGCCACTTTTCAAGCATTGATGAATGATGTTTTTAAACCTTATTTGAGAAGGTTTGTGTTGGTATTTTTTGATGACATTTTGGTGTATAGTCTGCATTGGAATGCTTACTTGGGCCATTTGAAAACAGTGCTGAAGCTATTACAGCAAAACACACTTTATGCCAAATTGTCTAAATGCCTCTTTGGGGTCTTAGAAATCGACTATTTGGGCCACACAATCACTAAAGAAGGAGTGCACGTGGAGAAGGAGAAGGTTAAAGCTGTGGTAGAGTGGCAAGTACCTAAGAATCTGAAACAATTGCGAGGATTCTTAGGCTTGACAGGTTATTATCGAAGGTTCATCAAAGGTTATGCTTCTTTGGCAGCCCCATTGACCAATCTTTTAAAGAATGATGCTTTTTTCTGGAATAATGATGCTGAGGAAGCCTTCTTGAAACTAAAGAAAGCTATTTCTTCAGAGCCAGTTTTGGCTTTACCAAATTTTGAATTGCCTTTTGAGGTGGAGACATATGCATCTGGGCTAGGAATAGGGGCTGTTCTAAGCCAAGGTAAACACCCTATTGCTTATTTCTCAAAGAAATTGTCCCCAACCATGCAATGTCAATCGGTTTATACCAGGGAATTATATGCAATCACTAAAGCCATTGCAAAATTTAGGCATTATTTGTTGGGTAAGAGATTTGTCATTAAAACGAACCAACAAAGTTTGAAGGCTCTGCTAGAAAAGAGTCTGAGCACACTAGAACAGCAGAAATGGCTACACAAGTTTGTGGGATTTGATTTTGAAATCCAATATAAATTGGGAATAGAGAATGTTGCTGCTGATACTTTATCTAGATGTTACTATGCCGCTTGGTCTTGTCCAGATCTGAATTGGCTGCAGACACTTAAAAATGACTTAGAGAATGATGGCTCTGTTAAGGAACTCTTGCTGAAGTGTAGAGAGAAAACAGCAACTGATGGAAATTATTCTTATAAGAATGGGTTGCTGCTATGGAAAAATAGGGTGGTTATTCCTCAACAAAGCTCTCTTATTCAATTAATCCTCAAGGAATATTATGATAGTGCCATAGGGGGCATTTCGGTTCTGCTAAAACAATTGATAGAATATGCTCTAATTTCTATTGGCCAAATATGCAATAGCAGATCAAAGAATATGTGCGGAACTGTATTATTTGTCAACAAGCTAAGGTGGAGAACAAATTTCCAACAGGATTATTGCAGCCCTTACCAGTGCCTTCCCAAGTTTGGAAAGAAATTTGTATGGATTTCATTACTGCTCTTCCACAATCTCATGGCTATTCAGTGATTATGGTGGTGATTGATAGATTAACCAAGTTTGCTCATTTCATTGTTTTCAAACATGATTTTAATAGCAAACAGGTAGCTGAAAACTTTGTGCAACATGTGATGAAATTGCATGGTTTTCCAAGGAAAATAATTTTTGATAGAGATAGAGTCTTTATCAGCATGTTCTGGCAGCAATTGTTTAAATTGCAGGGCACGAAATTGGCCATGAGTTCAGCATACCACCCTCAATCGAATGGACAAAGTGAAGTTTTAAACAAAGCTCTTGAGATGTATCTGCGTTGCTATTGCTTTGACAACCCCAAGCGTTGGTTTTTTATGCTGCCTTGGTCACAGTATTGGTATAACACAACCTTTCACAATTCTATTAAAATGACTCCCTATAAGGCCCTCTATGGCAGAGATCTTCCCTCTTTGGTTAAGTATGAAATTACTCCTAATGATGATCATTCATTGCAAGAGATGCTGCTAGAAAGGGATCAGTTGTTGGCTCAACTTAAGGTTAATATGACTCATGCTCAACAGTCTATGAAGGCTTTTGCAGATAAAAACCGCAAACAGGGTGAATTGGAAGTAGGTGATTTGGTTTTGGTAAAACTACAACCTTACCGACAACACTCAGTTGCCTTAAGAAAAAATCAGAAGTTGGGAATGCGATATTTTGGTCCCTTCAAAATTTTCCACAAGGTAAGCCCTGTAGCTTACAAATTACAGTTACCTAATGAGGCTAAAATACATGATGTGTTTCATATTTCGCTGCTCAAGAAGTTCAAGGGATTTGGCAAGCTTCCTTATCTTCCAATGCCTTTAAAGACTACTGAAGGAGGACCTGTTGTTTCCCCTACCAGCATTTTGGCTAAGAGGACTATTGTGCAAGGTGGTCGTGAGCTGCAACAACTCTTAGTCCAATGGAAAAAAGCTGATGATGCTCCTTCTTCTTGGGAGTTTGAAGAGGAATTCTATGAGGCATACCCAACTTTCAACCTTGAGGACAAGGTTGCTGCTGATGGAGGAGGTAATGTCACGAGCAAATTAAGAAAAATGGAATTAGGGGCTGACCAAGCAATGAGGGGCAAACTTGGCACTGAATACAAGATAAATTCTGTTATGCAAAAGGGACACTTGGCAGCAGATATGGTTGAGCAGCTGAGGAGAGGCAGCAGAAAGAAATGCTCTAATACTCGGCTGCGTGACTATGTTTGTTAGGCAACTTTTGGTAATTCAAATTCTCTCTCCCTCTGTCATCTCTGTTCCTCCTCTGGCAACATTCTTTCTTTCTTCCCTTACCTGCATTCTCTAATCCTATCTTCCTCACTCAGGTACAAATTGCACACGGTTGAAGGCACTGATCGAGCATCATCACTCCACTTTATTATTCTTGCTCCTTACTTACTATACTTCCCTTTCATAGACTTTTGTACTTGGTCTGCACTGTTTCATTGGTTTTTATATTTGTTTTGCACTCATATATATATCAATATCCAAAGAGAAAATTCTACCTCTTTCACCCACCCTCAAAAGAATTTGAGAAGTTGAATTTGCTTGTCCTGACCCAAAAAAAAAAGGGGTTGAATTTGCTTGTGTTTGAGACATTTTGATTTCCGATTCATGAAAGCTACAGCTACAAACCTTTTCTCTCTTCTTTTTGTTTGATTATTTTTCTCATCTCATTTAGGGAAAAAAATATAGTGTGTAGGAATGTCATATCTAAAACCCTCTCTAAACAGCTTAGAAGAACAAAGACAATGACATATAGCTATTAAGAATATTAGTTTTTTATTTTAAAAAAGAAATTAAAAATGAGATTCAAACCTGAAGATTTATCTTTTATGAGAAATGTTGATTGTTCCATTGTTTTTGTACGGGTAAAGTACTATTTTGGTCTCTCAACATTTAGGACGAATTCTATTTTTATTTATAATGTTACGGCCCAGTCCAGTTGGCGCTCTGCCTGGTCCGACCTGGCGTGCAGGGATACCCTACCCGAGCGGTCGGTCTGTTGGGCATCGCGCGTCCAGACCACGACCCGGACACCTTCCCTTCAAGCAGCCAGCTACCTGATAGCCGGAGAAGGAAACTTCCAGGAAAGAGACCTAGCCTATGGGACTCGCCCTACTGACAGGGTATAAATGGGGAGGGTCCTATCCCTCCCCCACGGTACGTCACTATCCCACTACTCTCACTGCCATCTGTAACATCTTTGACTTGGGCGTCGGAGTGTCATTGCAGGTGGCTCCCCCTCACACCGCAGTAACTCGGGAGGTCGTGAAGTCTCCGCTTTCTTCCTCTGGACCCAGACCAAGGCTGGTTCCTACCATTCCATCTCCAGAGCTCCATCGACCCGTCCAGAACCCGAAGTACCAAATATTGGCGCCATCTGTGGGGACTGGCCTAAATGGACTTTCTGTTGGGTCCCGTGGAGGCAGACGACGGAGGCGAGCAGCGCAGGGAGGAAATGGTCCCTCGAAGCGGTAGGGTAGCCTCCGTGGCTTTCTCCTGCAAACGTACAAGATCCCCCCGCAGCGAACTGAGCTCCCCTCGCGCTCCCAGGAGAGGCAACCCTTTGGAGGAACAGGGAGTAATAGCGCCAGAATAATGCAAGAGCTACGTCACAGGGTACAAAATCTGGAGCAAGAACTGGCGAGCAGGGAGCGCTACCAACTAGCTCCGAGGTAAGATCGTTCCTGATCTCCTCAAAGGAGAGGGAGAAGCCCCCGAAGAAGTCGCTCCAGATGTACCCCGAACCTCCTATCAGAATCAGAGAGCCAAAGAGAAAGCAGGGAAGTGCCAAGAAGACGGCGAGATCCCATAATTTACACCCGACCTCCGACAAGAAATACCGTAGAGGAAAATTGAAAAGACAGCAGAGAAAGACCATAGAGAAGGCGACAACCCGTAATTATGGGGGCAACCCCTTTTCACCATTCGATCCTCGAGGTCCGGCTACGAAGCACTTTGATAAGCCAACGGACATGAGGTATGATGGGACCCAAGACCCCCAAGAACATCTAACGGCCTTCGAGGCCAGGATGAATTTGGAAGGGGTGGGTGATGAAGTGAGGTGCCGCGCCTTCCCTGTGACCCTAGCGGGGCCGGCAATCCACTGTTTCAACGCTCTCCCCCAAGGCTCGGTGACAACCTTTGCGGACATAACCCGCGCCTTCCTGGCCCAGTTTACCACGTATATCGCTAAAGCTAAGCACCCCATCAACTTGCTAGGAGTGATGCAGAGGAGTGGGGAACCGACCAGGAAGTACCTGGACAGGTTCAATGATGAATGCTTGGAAATTGACGGCCTAAACGACTTGGTGGCCAGTTTATGCTTGACGAACGGGCTACAGAACGAGAATTTCAGGAAGCACCTCACCACCAAGCCCATGTGGACGATGCAAGAAATCCAAAATGTGGCTAGGGAGTATATCAATGATGAAGAGGTTAGCCAAGTCATGGCAGCCAACAAGCGGCAGCCCGCCTACAACTCTGGTCGTCATCCCGGTAACGGGGAAAGGGCTAAGGAGCACTCCAAGGACGGAGGGCTAGCTAAAGCTTTAAAGCCATTCCCTCGGGTAGGGAAGTTTAAAAACTACACTACCTTGACAGTCCCGATCGTCGAGGTTTACCAGCAAATAGCCGACAAGGGCATCCTATCGAAGCCCAGACAACTCAAGGATAGAACTGGGGGGAACAAAAACCTCTATTGCGACTACCACAAGGGGTTCAGCCACAAGACCCAAGATTATTTCGATTTGAAGGATGCTCTGGAGCAGGCGATTCGGGAAGGTAAGCTGGCAGAGTTCTCTCACCTCATAAGAGAACGCAGGAGGAGGGATCGCGACCGATCTAGCGATGACAGGAGTCGCGCCGTGAAGCCAAGGCAAGACCCCGAGGAGAACAATGAGCGCGGCCTCACCATTGTGAATGTTGTAGTCGGAAGAGATGTTGCTCCGAGGTCGAAGTCGACATGCAGGAAGGATGCCAAAGTCATGGCTGTGTCATCGTCTAGTCCTACGCCCTCCTCCAGGAGAGTCCCGTTAATATTGTTTGGACCAGAGGACCAGTGGTTTGACGACTTACCGGAGAGCCCTCCTATGGTGATTACAGCAAGGGTGGGAACTGGTCTGGTCAGGCGAATCTTCGTAGACACCGGAGCCAACTCGAACATCATGTTTCGTAACGTCTTTGACGCTCTGGGCCTCTGAGACACCGACCTGAGAACCCACCAACACAGCGTGGTCGGCTTAGGTGATAACTTCATTAAGCCTGATGGAGTAGTCTCCCTCCCAGTCTCCATAGGAGGAGGTCGAGGGAAGAGGTCGGTCATGGCGGAGTTCATTGTTCTAAGGGACTCCACAGCCTATAACCTCATCTTGGAAAGAAAAACCATCAATGAATTTGGAGCAGTGATTTGCATCAAGCAACTGGTAATGAAGTTTGTTGCTGATGATGGGTCGGTTGGATCCATCAGGGGAGATTTGGAAACGGCATTCGCTTGCGACAACGTCAGTCTCTCCCTGAGAAAAAAGTCCAAAGAAGCAGCCGGAGTCTTCCTAGCTGACCTGGACGCAAGGGTCGAAGACAAAGCCAGACCAGAACCTGAAGGAGACCTTGAGAAGTTCAGGGTCGGCGACTCGGAAGAAAAGTTCACTTTCGTGAACAGGAACCTTCCGCACAACTTAAAAGAACCATTGGTGGAAATGATTAGAGCAAATGGCGATCTATTCGCCTGGACACCAGCTGAGATGCCGGGAATTGACCCCCAACTCATGTCACACCGTCTAGCCGTTAAGGCAGAAGCTAAGCCGGTGGCACAGAGAAGGTGGAAAATGTCCCAGGAAAGAGCTGACGAGGTGGCTAGGCAAACGACCAGCTTGCTAGAAGCGGGGTTCATCCGAGAACTGGACTACTCGACATGGCTGTCGATCGTAGTCCTGGTCAAGAAAGCCAATGGAAAGTGGAGAATGTGTGTGGACTACTCTGATCTCAATAAGGCATGCCCCAAAGATTCATTCCCCCTCCCTAATATTGATGCTCTTGTAGATGCGGCCGCAGGGTATCGGTTTCTGAGTTTCATGGTGCATACTCCGGGTACAACCAGATACCGATGCACCGGCCAGATGAGGAAAAAATGGCGTTCATAACGCCAGGGGGTACGTACTGCTATAAAGTGATGCCTTTCAGACTCAAGAACGCAGGAGCTACGTATCAAAGGTTGATGAACAAGGTTTTTAGCAGTCTTATCGGCAAGACGGTAGAAGTATATGTAGACGACATCCTGGTGAAGACTACCCAGGCCGACGACCTCATCAGTGATCTAGAGACCGTGTTCGCATCTCTTCGATGGCTCAACGTGAGACTCAATCCTCTCAAATGCACCTTCGCCATGGAAGCCGGAAAGTTCTTGGGTTTCATGATAACTCAAAGGGGAGTGGAAGCCAACCCAGAGAAGTGTGAAGCAATCCTGAGGATGACGAGTCCGGGATGTGTAAAAGACATGCAGAGACTGGCGGGAAGGCTCACGGCGCTATCCCGCTTTCTCGGCGCGTCGGCTGCCAAATCCCTTCAGTTCTTCCACTTGATGAGAAAAGGAATAGTATTCAAATGGACACCAGCATGCGAGGAAGCCTTCAATCGCTTCAAGACCATAATCTCGGCACCCCCTATCCTCGGTAAACCCAGGGATGGAGAAACACTATTCTTGTACTTAGCAGTAACTGATGAGGCTTTGGCAGCCATCCTGGTGCGGGAAGAGGGGAAGATACAGCAACTAGTCTACTTTGTGAGTAAGGTGTTGCAGGGAGCAGAGCTGAGGTACAATAAGTTAGAAAAGCTGGCATATGCGCTCCTGACCTCCTCCCGTAGGTTGCGGCAGTACTTCCAGGGGCACCATATAGTTGTTAGGACGGACCAAGCGATCCACCAAGTGCTGCAAAAACCCGACTTGGCGGGCAGGATGATGGCCTGGGCAATCGAACTGTCTCAGTATGACCTGCAGTATGAACCCAGGCATGCAATCATGGCCTAAGCAATGGTGATTTCCTGGTTGAAGTGACGGGAAACCTCCCCGAGATACCGAGCACACGGTGGAAGCTCCATGTGGATGGAGCCTCCAACCAAGCGTTCAGGGAGCAGGAATCATCCTGGAAAGCCCAGCTGGAGTTGTGTATGAGCAATCAGTCAAATTCAAGTTCCCGGTGTCCAACAATCAGGCAGAATACGAGGCCCTGCTTGGAGGTCTACACTTTGCAAAAGAGGTCGAGGCCACCAGGGTGGAAGTATGCAGCGACTCCCGGGTCGTCACGTCACAAATTAATAGGACGTATTAGGCCAGGGACTCCCTATTGCAAAAATACTTGGAAAAGGTCAAAAAGCTGTGCGAGGAATTCGACGAGGTCGCGGTGTAGTACGTTCCGAGAGAGAGGAACACACGAGCTGACCTCCTATCAAAACTCACGAGCACAAAGCCAAGAACGGGAAACCGATCTCTCATTCAAGGTTTGGTAAAAGAACCAACAGTGACCTTGCATATAACAAGGGCAGACCCCTCGTGGATGGACCCGATCACCGATTTCCTGCAAAGTGGTAAACTCTCAGATGACGAAAAGGAAGCGAAAGCGCTGAGGAGAGAAGCGACCAAGTATACAATAATACAGAGCCAACTGTTTAAGAAAGGGCTCAACCAACCCTTATTGAAGTGTCTGCTCCCCGACCAGACGGACTACGTGTTAAGCGAAGTCCACGAGGGGTGCTGCGGCCACCACATCGGAGGAAAGGTCTTAGCTCACAAACTCGTTAGGGCTGGCTATTATTGGCCCTTAATGATGGCAGATTCCAAAGAATTCGTGAAGAAATGCAGGAGATGCCAGAAAAATGCCAACTTTCACAAGGCGCCGGCAACTGAGCTGAGCCTACTAATGGCCTCTCGACTATTCTCCCAATGCGGTGTCGACCTGTTAGGATCTTTCCCGATCGGACCTGGACAAGTCAAGTACCTGATTGTCGCCATGGATTACTACACAAAGTGGGTGGAGGCCGAACCATTGGCTAGCATTTCCTCGGCAAATTACCGAAAGTTCATGTGGAGGCAAGTAATAGCCAGATTTGGAATTCCAGAGGTCATCATCTCGGAAAATGGTACACAGTTTGCTGATAAGAAATTCGGGAAATTTCTCGTCGGCCTAGGGATAAAGCAGAAGTTTTCATCCGTGGAGCATTCCCAAACTAACGGCCAAGTCGAGACAGCAAACAAGGTCATCCTACAGGGTCTTAAAAAGCGAATTGACCACAAGAAGGGAGCCTGGGTAGACGAGCTAGTGTCGATCCTCTGGTCTTATCGCACAACGCAGCAATCATCTACTGGGGAGACGCCCTTCTGGCTCACTTACGGGGTTGACGCGATAATACCAGTAGAGATTAGGGAACCGAGCCCACGACTACTTTTGGGAGGAGTTGAAGAAGCCGTAGAAAAGGACTTACTAGATGAGACTAGAGAGATGACCCACTTGTCGGAAGCGGCGTTGAAACAAAGGATGACTCTGCGTTACAATGCCAAAGTACTAAAAAGAGACAACGACATCGGACTACCGGCACCAGGGGAAGGAAAGTTCTCAACCAATTGGGAAGGCCCATACAGGGTAAAAGAAGTAGTCGGTAACGGAGCGTATAAGTTGGAACGACTGGACGGCAAGGAGGTCCCAGAACATGGAATGCAAGGAACCTAAGAAGGTTCTACTCTTAGAAGCCCGAGCACACCTGACGGGCAGGTAATGTACCAGTTTAGTAAGACATTTCATTTTATATTGCATTACCTCCCAGTAGTTATTTATTCACAATTCATCTCGATATATTCGTACACAAGCTACTCTAATCGTCCTTTATATTTCAATATTATTTAAGTTATTCGAGTTACTTTATCAAGATAACTAGTTCCACAACGATACGACATCCCGGGACTGATCACCCCGGGAACCACTGAAGCCCTAAACGCTACAACGAGCGGCTGTTAAATAAAGCCAAGTTTCAAGTGCTCAAACAAAAAAGCCACGACCTGTCTCCAATAATTACCAATAAAATGGTAAACAAGTGCAAACAAATAGCTAATTACCAATAAAACGGCAAGCAAACACAATAAGCAAGTCGTCAAGCACCAACAAAGCGGTGAACAAGTTTGTTATCTGCCGGCAAAACAATAAATCCAAAACTACTTAAATGTTCAAAAATCTACACAAATTACATCACTTCTTCAGAATATCAACAATCTTGCCATCCTTGATAGTCTTAAAAACACTGACGGCCAAGGTATAAAAATCGAGAGCTAACAACTTCACTTGCGCCTTGATCGCCTCCTCGGTCGCCATAATGGCATTCTTACCTTGCTTCACGGTCTCTCTATACTTTTTCTTCAACTCAGCAGTTTTAGCTTTGGCCGCGGTTGCCGACGAGAGGGCCTCATCACGCTCCTTCTCCAACTCTTTCACCCGACCCTGAGTAGCATTGAGTTGGCTTTCCAGAGTAAGCTCTCGCTTGGAAAGTCACGCAACCGTTATGTCGGAAGCCTTAACTTTCTCCTCGGAGGCAGCCAGCTGTGTTTAAAGCGACTTCACCTCAACCTTGTACTTCTCATTAGCTTTGACCGAAGATTGAAGCTTGTTCTCCAACGACTGTGCCCCAGCCAAGATGGGCTCTGCTTTCCTCGCTATGGCGGCTGCCTGGAGCAAGGTTCGGTACACCCATTTCGCTTGAGAAGCAAGATCCCCACTGATGAGCGGATAATTTATACGCTTTTTGACATTGTTTTTAGTATGTTTTTAGTAGGATCTAGTCACTTTTAGGGATGTTTTCATTAGTTTTTATGTTAAATTCACATTTCTGGACTTTACTATGAGTTTGTGTGTTTTTCTGTGATTTCAGGTATTTTCTGGCTGAAATTGAGGGACTTGAGCAGAAATCAGATTCAGAGGTTGAAAAAGGACTGCTGATGCTGTTGGATTCTGACCTCCCTGCACTCAAAGTGGATTTTCTGGAGCTACAGAACTCGAAATGGCGCGCTTGCAATTGCGTTGGAAAGTAAACATCCAGGGCTTTCCAGCAATATATAATAGTCCATACTTTGGCCAAGAATTGACAACGTAAACTGGCGTTCAACGCCAGCCTTCTGCCCAAATCTGGCGTCCAGCGCCAGAAAAGGATCCAAAACCAGAGTTGAACGCCCAAACTGGCACAGAAACTGGCGTTCAACTCCACAAATGACCTCTGCAAGTGCAACACTCAGGCTCAGCCCAAACACACACCAAGGGGGCCCCGGAAGTGGATTTATGCATCAATTACTCACTCATGTAAACCCTAGTGACTAGTTTATTATAAATAGGACCTCTTACTATTGTATTAGGCATCTTTGAACACATAGTTCTTAGACTAAGGGGGCTGGCCATCTCGGCCATGCCTG
>NC_029793.2:133772759-133775689 GCF_000816755.2 Arachis ipaensis | reverse complement strand
CGGGGATTGTTTGAGTTTGGACAACTGACGGTTTATCTTGTTGCTCAGATTAGGTAATTTTCTTTTTATTTTATTTTCAAAAATTTTTTCAAAAATATTTTCAAATTTCTAAAATTTTCTCTTTTGTTTTCGAAAAAAATAAAAATGTTTTCAAAAATTTATTCAAAATTTTTAAGAATGAATTCTAGTGTTTCATGAAGCATGTGAAGCCTGGCTGGCTGTAAAGCCATGTCTAAATTCATTTGGACTGAGGCTTGCAATTTGTTATCAAGAGCAAATTAGTTATTGCTCATCCACCTGCTGTTGATCCATGATCACCTGCTGAAGCTTGGCTGGCCATTGGCCATGTCTAGTGTTTTGGACTGGAGCTTTCTTTGAAAGCTTGGCTGGCTAGTGAGCCATGTCTAATTCCTGGACTGAAGCTTTAGACTAACATGGCAAGATTCCTGGAATTCATATTAAAAATTTTGGAATCCTTATTTTTCCTTTTAATATGCGAAAAATATAAAATAAAAATCCAAAAAAATTAGAAAATCATAAAAATCAAAAATATTTTTCTGTTTCTCGTTTGAGTCTTGAGTCATATCATAAGTTTGGTGTCAATTGCATATGCATCTAGCATTTTTCAAAAATTTCATGCATTCATAGTGTTCTTCATGATCTTCAAGTTGTTCTTGGTAAGTCTTCTTGTTTGATCTTGATGATTTTTTGTTTTGTGTTGTATGTTGTTTTTCATATGCATTCTTGAATTCTTAGTGCGTAAGCATTAAAGAATTCTAAGTTTGGTGTCTTGCATGTTTTCTCTGCATTAAAAATTTTTCAAAAATATGTTCTTGATGTTCATCATGATCTTCATAGTGTTCTTGGTGTTCATCTTGACATTCATAGCATTCTTGCATGCATTCATTGTTTTGATCTAAAAATTTCATGCATTGCATAATTTTCATGTTTTCATAAAAAATTTCAAAAAAAAAAATATATATATCTTTCCATTTTTCTCTCATCAAATTCGAAAATTTGAGTTGACTTTTTCAAAAAATTTTAAAATCAAATTGTTTCTCATGAGTCAAATCAAATTTTCAATTTGAAAATCTTATCTTTTTCAAAATCTTTTTCAAAAATCAAATCTTTTTCAAAATTCTTAGTTATTTTCGAAAATTCCAAAAATATTTTTCAAAACTCTTTTTCTTATTTTTATACCAAATTTTCGAAAATAACATAATCAATTAATGTTTTGATTCAAAAATTTAAAGTTTGCTACTTGCTTGTTAAGAAAGATTCAAACTTTAAGTTCTAGAATCATATCTTGTGATTTCTTGTGAATCAAGTCATTAATTGTGATTTTAAAAATCAAATCTTTTTCAAAACTAATTCTATCATATCTTTTCAAAAATATCATCTTATCTTATCTTTTTCAAAAATATCTTTTCAAAATATCTTTTCTAACCTCCTAACTTCTTATCTTTTCAAAATTTGTTTCAACTAACTAACTAACTTTTTGTTTGTTTCTTAACTTTTTCAAAACTACCTAACTAACTCTCTCTCTCTAATTTTCGAAAATATCTCCCCCTTTTTCAAAAATTTCTTTTTAATTAACTAATTATTTTTATTTTTATTTTTGATTTCAAAAATTTTCGAAAAAAAAAAATACTAAACATTTTTCAAAAACTATTTTCAAAAATCACTAACTCTTTTTCAAAATAATTTTCGAAAATTTTTCCTCCCCCATCTTATTCTATTTATTCATTCATATCCTAACATCTCATCTCACATCTCTAGCCTCCTCACAGTTGTGTTTCTTCCATTATATTACATTCTTTGTCTCCCCCTCTTCTTCTACTCACACAGGGATCCCTTTACTGTGGTATAAAGAATCTCTATTATTATTATTATTATTATTTTTGTGCCCTCTTCTTTGTCATATGAGCAGGAGCAAGGATAAGAACATTCTTGTGGAAGCAGATCCAGAACCTGAAAGGACTCTAAAAAAGAAACTAAGAGAAGCTAAAATACAACAATCCAGAGATAACCTTTCAGAAATTTTCGAACAGGAAGAGGAGATGGTAGCCGAAAATAATAATAATGTAAGGAAGATGCTTGGTGACTTTACTGCACCTAATTCCAATCTACATGGAAGAAGCATCTCCATTCCTGCCATTGGAGCAAACAACTTTGAGCTGAAACCTCAATTAGTTTCTCTGATGCAGCAGAACTGCAAGTTTCATGGACTTCCATCTGAAGATCCTTTTCAGTACTTAGGTGAACCTTATGGAAACACCTATAACTCAACATGGAGAAATCATCCAAATTTCTCATGGAAGGATCAAAAGCCTCAACAAGGCTTTAATAATGGTGGAAGAAACAGGTTTAGCAATAGCAAGCCTTTTCCATCATCAACTCAGCAACAGACAGAGAACTCTGAACAAAATACTTCTAATCTAGCAAACTTAGTCTATGATCTGTCCAAGGCCACTGTAAGTTTCATGAATGAAACAAGGTCTTCCATTAGAAATTTGGAAGCACAAGTGGGCCAGTTGAGTAAAAGGATCACTGAAATCCCTCCTAGTATTCTCCCAAGCAATACAAAAGAGAACCCAAAAGGAGAATGCAAGGCCATTGACATAAGCGCCATGGCCGAACCTGTGAGGAGAGGAGACGACGTGAATCCCAAGGAGAAAGACCTCCAGGGACGTCCAGTGATAAATAAGGAGCTTCCCTCTGGGGAACCAAATGACTCTGAGGCTCATCTAGAGACCATAGAGATTCCATTGAACCTCCTTATGCCCTTCATGAGCTCTGATGAGTATTCCTCTTCTGAAGAGAATGAGGATGTCACTGAAGAGCAAACGGCCAAGTTTCTTGGTGCAATCATGAAGCTGAATGCCAAATTATTTGGCATTGATGCTTGGAAAGTTGAACCTCCCTTGTTC
>NC_029793.2:133770862-133771136 GCF_000816755.2 Arachis ipaensis | reverse complement strand
CCAAAGAATTATGTTACAATGGTTCGGGGGAAATACTTAGATTTTAGTCCGGAGAATGTGAGGTTGGCGTTCAACTTGCCATACATGGAAGAGAACGCACGCCCCTACACAAGGAGAGTCAACTTTGATCAAAGGTTGGACCAAGTCCTTATGGACATATGTGTAGAAGGAGCTCAATGGAAGATTGACTCCTAAGGCAAGCCGGTTCAACTAAGAAGATTGGACCTCATGCCTATAGCTAGAGGATGGTTGGAGTTTATTCAATGCTCAATCA
>NC_029793.2:133769570-133770102 GCF_000816755.2 Arachis ipaensis | reverse complement strand
ATACATAAATGCCACAGACACATAATTGGGTGAACCTTTTCAAATTGTGACTTAGCTTTGCTAAAGTCCCCAATTAGAGGTGTCCAGAGTTCTTAAGCACACTCTTCTTTTTGCTTTGGACCTTGACTTTAACCGCTCAGTCTCAAGTTTTCACTTGACACCTTCACGCCACAAGCACATGGTTAGGGATAGCTTGGTTCAGCCGCTTAGACCAGGATTTTATTCCTTTAGGCCCTCCTATCCACTGATGCTCAAAGCCTTGAATCCTTTTTATTACCCTTGCCTTTTGGTTTTAAGGGCTATTGGCTTTTTTTTTTGCTTTTTTTTTTTCTGCAAGCTTTTGTTCTTTGCTGCTTTTTCTTGCTTCAAGAATCATTTTTATGATTTTTCAGATTATCAATAACATGTCTCATGTTCATCATTCTTTCAAGAGCCAACATATTTAACAGTATTAAACATCAAATTCAAAAGACATATGCACTGTTCAAGCATTCATTCAGAAGACAGAAAGCATTGCCACCACATGTAAATA
>NC_029793.2:133767991-133768217 GCF_000816755.2 Arachis ipaensis | reverse complement strand
CTGCTGTTCCTCAAAGATTAATGCAAAGTCCTACTGTTTTCTATTCAATTCATCTTATTTCGCTTCTAAGATATCCATTCGTACCCAAGAACGTGATGAAGGTGATGATTATGTGTGACGCTCATCACCATTCTCCCCTATGAATACGTGCCTGACAAACGCTTCCGTTCTACATGAAATAAGCTAGAATGAATATCTCTTAGATCTCCTAACCAGAATCTTCGTG
>NC_029793.2:133759364-133763733 GCF_000816755.2 Arachis ipaensis | reverse complement strand
GATTCTTGAAGCAAGAAAAAGCAGCAAAGAACAAAGCTTGCAGAAAAAAAAAAAGAGAAGAAAAAATTAGGCGAAAAAAAATAGAAAGAAAAAGAAAAAGCAAGCAGAAAAAGCCAATAACCCTTAAAACCAAAAGGCAAGGGCAAATAAAAAGGATCCCAAGGCTTTGAGCATCAGTGGATAGGAGGGCCTAAAGGAATAAAATCCTGGTCTAAGCGGTTAAACCAAGCTGTCCCTAAAAAAAGCATCTCCATTCGCTTATCTGAAATTCCTACCAATGATTTACATAAGTACCTCTATCCCTATTTTATTATATTAAATTCGAAAACACCATTATCAATTTATATCTGCCTAACTGAGATTTGCAAGGTGACCATAGCTTGCTTCATACCAACAATCTCCGTGGGATTCAACCCTTACTCACGTAAGGTATTACTTGGACGACCCAGTGCATTTGCTGGTTAGTTGTATCGAAGTTGTGAACCATGGTATTGGCACCATGTTCTTGGCGCCATTGCCAGGGAAAGAAAGAGCCATGAATTTTACATCATCAAAGTGTAATCACGATTACGCGTACCAAGTTGCTCACATTGCCAGGGATTGTTCGAGCCTGGACATCACAATTTCGTGCACCACCCACCATGGAAGAAGTCCTCCGTGCCGGGCAGGAGCTGGGAATTAATAAAAGTCCCGGCATCGAAATTCTTCTCCATCATCGTGAGGATCCCCTCAGGGCTGGAGGACGGTTTCCTTTTCCTTGGGTTATCAACAACAACAACCTCAGGACCTTCACCCTCCACTTCTGCGGCCAGTTGGGGACTTAGGCCGATGCTAGTCCCGGCCACCTGACCTTGGGTAGGCTGGGACTGGGCCTCGATCTCGGCAGGAGAAGAATGAGGCACCTCGTTAGTGTGGGTGGCAGAGTCATCATCACTACCCCCAAGAAGAAATGTGTTAAACAAAGCATCAAGTCCAACCTGCTTGCAAGCCATGGATACTGCAACAACAGACGAAAGCTCGTTAGACGGTAAAATGGTTAATCAAACAACAAAAATAACAAACACGAATAAGCAGCCAGGCAACCACTCACCAATATAACTCCTAGCCATATCCTGATCCCTCATAAGGAGATGGGAGGTTAACATGGTTCTTGCCGAAGACAGCCAACAGAATGTCAGCGACCTTCTTGTTTCGGAAGACAATCCTTTGTATGTCACCTTTGTGAAGGCATTAGCCCCGCCCCAAAACTCCAATAGGTTGGGATTCGACGTTCCCCTTTTAACGTCAACCAAAAGGGATGCCGGCCTTCGGCCGAGCGAACCTTAAAATATCTATCCTTAAAACCGTGGTAGAAATCTTCGAACAAGCCAAAGATCCTCCGACCTTAGGCAGACCGGAAGGACATGAAGCCTTTTTTGGCCCTTTCCTCCTTCGAAGGGTTTGTCAAGGTAAAAAGAAATAAGAACACCTCAACGGAGGTCGGCAGCTCTAAGTATTCACAAACCATCTCGAAACAACGGATAGAAGCCCAACTGTTCGGATGCAATTGAGACGGTGCCACGTCACATCGGTTGAGCAGCGCTATTTGAAAGGGGGAGAAGGGGATGCGGACCCCTAAGTGGGTGAACATTGTCTTGTACATCCAGATCCAATCAGGGACCCGGGGAGAGTGTAGGTTTAGTTGGAATATCCGTTCCTGGCTGGCAGGAACAAAAACCTCATAGTTAGCCTCCTCGGGACCTCCCCCGCAGAGATAGTCGGCTTGTCGAAACTTCGTAAGTTCCTCCAGAGACATCTGATTAGGGGCATCCTTCACGTCCGAGGTCACCCAGGCATATCGATCGTAGGGTGCTCTCGCAACGGGACGTTGGGCCATACCTATAGTGGGGGCACCACCCAGAGTCAGTCGGTAAGGTCGGGAGACCAGAACTAAAACCAGAAACTACAGTTTGCCTATGCAGTATCTACAATCAAGCATAGCCTAAATCTATTGTTAAAAACAAAGCCTAAATACCAACAACCTGGAATGGTTACCCCCTAGTATATCTACGTAACACTGACGCCATCAAACACGAAATTCAATCAAATAAACAGCGCGCATGCAGAATTGAGATAGAAGAACAAGCGGTATAACAGCAAGATTAAACTAGCCTGAATAAGAGAAGGAAAAAGGAACTTACCAGGATGACAGTAATGATCGAAGGATGCTGGAAAACATTGGGGAGATTTGAGCGAAGCAGGAAATTCACAGCAAAGAAGTTTGGAGGGGAGGAAGGAAGATGAGAGAGATGGGATAATAGTGGGGAAATGAAAACTGAAACGAATGAAAACTGAAAGCAAAACTGACTCCAAGAAGTACGAAAGTCAGGGATAGAGCAGTCATTTCACGCAGGATTCAAATAACCCATTAAGAGCATTAAATGCTCAGCGCGAAGAATGAGGCAACAAAAGGCATCCCTTCAAAGCGACGAGGCTCACTCGCGCGTAGGGGGCACGTCCCTACCAAAACCGACGACTAACCGACAGTGTTTTAAAATAGCGGCCATGGCGGCGCTATGGCGGAATGGCGTGGCGGGATTTGGCCTCGCCGCCATACGTAGGCCACCGCAACGTGCTTATCACGGCGGGGCAAAAGGCGCCGCAATTGCGGTGGCGCCATGGCGGTCCGCCATTGAAAATGGCGAAAATGGCGGGTTTTTTCGGATTTTTCAAAAAAATTCTAGGGTAATTGAGTAATTTTGCAAAACCCTAAATGAAAGAGTAACCCACGTTCAGCCGCTGCAGTTCAAAAACGAGCCTTCCTCTCTGAACGTCCAAAACGGCTCTTTCTCTCTGTTCTCTTTCTCTCTTCTCTCTGCCTCCAATCACCGCCGATCTTAGCCACCGTCCGTCGCCGCCCGTCGCCGCCGCCTGTTGCCGTTTGTCGCCGACCGTCACCGCTGGTGGTCACCGCCGCTCATCACCACAGTTTCCTCTTTTTTCTGGTTTGTAGAAGTTACCGTTCCTTTTTTTTTTTCATTCAGTTCACTCACTTCACTGTCTCCTTCTCCTTCTCTTCCCTCATAAACCTCTCTTCCCTCATAGTTTTTATGTTTTATGTCTTCTATTTTATGGCTTGCTTATGACTTTTGAGTTATGATTTGAACTTGATGTTATATTTATTTGCTAAATTTGCTACTATATTTGCTATATTAATTAGATGTTTTATGACTAGAAAGTTGCTTATATAGATAGATTTTATAGTTTATTATATTTGCAATTTTTCTGCATGTTTTTTTGCACATATATGTGTATTTTAGAGGTAATCCGCCATTTCCGCCATTTTCCGCAACGCCATCCGCTATAACTTTATGGCGGATTTTTGGCTCACCGCCATTTGCCGCCATGCGCAATCAAAAACTATGCTAACCGATCAAGAGACGAAGCTACCGGAAGCCAGGGAACACACCACCTAAGTTGTCTCCAACATTAGCTGGTGCGTTGGGGACACTGTTACGGCCCAGCCCAGCTGGCACTCTGCCTGGTCCGACCCGGCGTGCAGGGCTACCAAACCCAAGCGGTCGGTTTGCTGAACGTCGCGCGTCCGGACCACGACCCGGATACCTTCCCTTCAAGCAGCCAGCTACTTGACAGCTGGAGAAGGAAACTTCTAGGAAAGAAACCTAGCCTGTGGGACCCACCCTACTAACAGGTATAAATGGGGAGGGTCCTACCCCTCCCCCACAGTACGTCACTATACTCTCACTGCCATCTGTAACATCTCTGACTTGGGTGTCGGAGTGTCATTGCAGATGGCTCCCCCTCACACCGCAGCAACTCGGGAAGTCATGAAGTCTCCGCCTTCTTCCTCTGGACCCAGACCAAGGCTGGTTCCTACCATTCCATCTCCATAGCTCCACCGACCCGTCCGGAACTCGAAGTACCAAACACATAACAAGTGTAATAACTCGTGTCATACACGTGATAAGATTAAAATTATATAATTTTAATAAAATAGCCACTAATACATCAAATCAAATTATTTTTTATTCTTTTACCTTTAATATTTACTGTAAATATTATTAATTTAAATAATATTAATATCGTTCGATTCAGAGATATTAATAAAAAGTTCATAATCATAATAATTATATAACCATATAAAAAATTTTATAACCATATAATAATTATATATATTACTCTTTATTATATAAAAAAGAGTACAAATAATAAATCTCTTAACTATTAAATCTATATCTTATTTAAAATTAATTTATGATTTAATTAATGGGTTTTAACAAACTAAAAAGATAGTGAATGATTACAAATTAAAATTAACTATACAAAATAAAAAGTAAATATAGAGGTAAATAATCATTAACATAAGAAA
>NC_029793.2:133758635-133759339 GCF_000816755.2 Arachis ipaensis | reverse complement strand
TGATAAATAATAAAAAATTATCATTATATAGAAAAATAGTTTTTTTTTGGAAGAAAAAAAAACTCATAAAGAATTGACACTTCACTTTTTTAATTGGGAGAAAACTCAATTTTAGTATATTAAGTAGAAATAGATAAGTAGACAGACAGATAGATAGATAGATAAGTAGATGTTTAAAATGGCATCAATATTATCCTATCGTCAAATCTCTCACTAATACTTAACGAAATTGATGTACTATTAATAATATTTTTGTTTAAAGATACATTTGCTCAACCCCCTTTTCACCTTCATTCTCTCAACAAATCCAAACTTTATTCTCCTACTCCTTTTTATACTATTAATTCTTCTAGAGAGATTTGAGGAGGAAGAAAAAGGGAATAGAAAATAGAGTTTGGGCTTGTTGAGAGGGTAAAGATAAGAGAGAAAATTGAACAAACGTAGTTTTAACAAAAGTATTATTAATAGTACATTAATTTCGTTAAGTGTTAGTGAGAAATTTGATGGTGAAATAACAATGATGTCATTTTAAATATTTTAGAATAAAAATAGAATGATTAAAATATTAGAGACCAAAATAGTACTTTATCTATTTTTGTACACAATAAAAAATAACTTCTTAGCTTCTTTTTCCTTCTTATCAATTATTTTAACAAAAAATAAAAGATGTACAAGAAAAATATGAACAAAAATAATGCATATAA
>NC_029793.2:133746102-133758626 GCF_000816755.2 Arachis ipaensis | reverse complement strand
TTTTAGAATATAAGAGTGATAATATTATTATTTAAAAAATATATATATAAAAGAAAGGTATAAAAGAAAAAAAAATGGCTGCAAACATTGAAAACATTGCATCTTTCATTTTACCTTTATATAGATATATGTGACGGACTAACGACTCACTTAGGAGATGATTTCCACATGAATGAATTGAAAACATGGTGTTTTTGTAAAGGATAACTGTGATATAGTCCATCTTTTGGCAAGTATCTTTTTTATCGAAATAATTTATACTTTATCATTAAGAAAATAAAAGAAGTGAATATTTGCAAAAAATACTCTGGTATTTAAGTTAGTGAATAAATAATAAATTTTGTATATCTGTATATTAAAGATAATTTTTTACTTTTTTTTTTTATATTTGAAATGATGTATTAATGGTTATACTCTTCGAGTATTTTACTTAAATAGAGAATAATAACATATTAGGGTGTTATGATTACTTTGTTACTTATTATTGATAAATGATCTATAATGTTTATAGTCGAGTTATAATGTATAACCGAATTATAAAGGTCATATCATAGTACTCAAGTTTGGTCTGGTAATAATTTGATAAAGCAGATTGAATTTTAGATGATGAGTTATAATTTGACACTTTTAATTATACGTATAGAGCCCCCAATTTAACGTACTTTATAAAAAAATAAGTGAAAAAAAAAATATAAATAAGTAATTTTGAAGAAAGAAAAAGTCCTGTCATTGAATATAAAAAAAGCCACCGTTCTATTTTCCAATGTAATCAGGGCCGTTGGTTTGAAATGAAGCAATGATTATGGGTTTGTGATGGAACTAAACAGGTTTTATTAAATTTGACATTGTATTTATTTAGAATCTTGAAGGATTTTATAAAGGTAATTTCTCTTTTAAAAATGTGTTAGAAAAAGGAGTGATAAAAACATGAATAAAAGAGGTGAGTTGCAATTTCTGTTTATTGTACCTTCTTCTTTTTCTTTATTTTTGTTCTCTGAAAATGATAGTTGATAAAAAGAAAAAAGAAATACAAAAAGACGATAATGATGGTTTAAGTGGGTTAGTCAAGATATAAAAATCCGTGGGTCTTTATTCATGGATAAGAATAGTGTAGGTGAAATAGATGCATCAAAAATAGTGAGGGAAGGATCTAGGGTGCGGGTTGAATTATTACCATATAATAGAGTTGACCGACCGTGTTTTTCATAGAAAAAATGATTTTGAATATTTCTACATGTACAGTTGTGTACTGGAAGAGTTTCATGTGAAACTGTTATTTACTGAGTTTGAATGAGATGTGTTGAAACAATTGAACTGTGCTCCCTCTCAACTTCATCTAAATGGTTGGACTTTTTTAAAGTGTTTTTGAAAAGGAGTTTGGGTTATCTGAATAACTCTCCTGATTTTGCTATTTTCAAACGATATAAATCCTTCTTCAAAGATTTTTAAAAAAATGTTTCTTAAAGTAAAATCGATTGGTAGATGAATTTTTTTTTTTATCTAAAAGAATACCTCAGTGAAAAATTTTCTCTCTTTTGGTGTTTACAACCACAACATATTTTGGGTCCAGAAGAAATAAGTGCCAGAAATGAATGCATAATAAGCTACCTGGTGGAGGTTGTTGATAGAGAAAATTTAATTTCCATTTTTTATTTGCTTTCGTAGGAAGAGGATAAAATATCTGTGGTGAACTATTTTAATAAGAGTTTATAAATTGTATTATAATTCGAGTATGTGACTATTTTTGAAATTATTTTTCTGTGTTTTTTGTAGGTGAAAAATTTTCAGGAGTCTTAACGGCGAGTTTAAGAGCTCGTCTGGAGACAAAAAATATTAAAAAAGAGAGTTCATCATCGAACCCAGGTGAGGTGGATAGAGAGGGGGAGGTTAATCAACCAGTTCCAAAAAAGAAACGTATTATTTTTAAGAAAAAAAAAAGCGAGTTTTTGCATGAAGATATATGTGACCACTTAACAAAGAAGGAAAAAGAAATTTCTTCGAAGGAGCTTACTGCTTTCACAAGTAAATAGGATAGGTTGCACGATTTCGCAAAGGGTGGGATGAATCCTCTGTGTGGGATAGGAATTTTCTTTTTCGGTTGTTGCCGATGAGGTTCTTCAGTCAATTTCTGACGTGACCTTGTCTAATGAGGTCGGAGACATTGTGATTAATCAATATCTTCATGTATGACTTTGGTACTTGTAAAATGAATGATGAGCCTAAGTTATATTATATCTCTTTATGTGTTTTAGCTTAGGTGCTTGGATTTTGCATTGCGAGCATTGGTTGGAGTCAAGAGGAAAAGCATAAAAAGCTGTTGGAGAAGACTGATGAGTCAGTGAATTTGAAAAAAGAGTTAGAGTTGAAGAAGAATTTGATAGATGATTTAAAAAAAATTGCAGAAAAGGAAGAGGAACGGAAATTAATTAAGAATAGTTATAAGAAAGATAAGGTCCAATTCGTCCTCTTTACTGGCTGGTTGACCCTCTTCTGTCTGTTGTGTTTTTGAGACGTGAGTTAGATCAGAATTTCCTTCCTTGTCGTCTTTGTTTGTTGTGATCATCATCATTAGTTATCTGAGTATTGGTGAGCTTGACTATCTGATTTGTCATTTTTTGATTCTCTTCTGTCATGTGCTGATTGGCCTGTTATCATTCCGTTACTATCCAAAGAAGCTCAGATGGTGTTGGAGGAAACTGATTAGCCATAGGCAAATCTAAAAGTTTTGGAGCCTAAAGAAAAGTTTTAAACGCTCGGCCCCACGATAGGTGCCAATTGTTCTTGTAAAGGGTGATTGCGATATAACTCATCCTCTAGTGAGTATCTGTAAGCTTTTCGTCGAGATGAGCTATACTTCAACACTAAGAGAACAAAGAGGGTGAATACTTGTAAAAAGTACTCTGACTCTCAAATTAAAAAATAAATAATAAATTCTGATATTTGTTTATCAAAGACAATTTCTTACTTCCTTTTTATATTTAGAATGAGATATCAATAGTGTTCTTGTATGGATACCTGAAGGGAGAGCTCGGTCCCTGGGAGTCGACGTCGAGTTGTTATCTTCGGTGCCAACCTTTGAGCTTTGTGGAAGTCCGAACTTTTCTCCAAGGAGATGTTCAATTGCACAGAACGTGAGCAAGGAACGAGGGGGGAGTGTACCTGCAAAGGCACTCCGAAGTTTAAGTCAGTATTGAGAATTCAATGTATCCTTTAAAGATAAAATATCATACCTTTATAGGTGAGATAAAATAGGTCGGTTACGTTTCTATTGATCATCTGAATTGAAGAGCAATTAATAGGTTTTAATAAGTGATAATGTCTGGTCGGACATTTTATTCCAGGATGTAGTCCATTGAGTCTGATTGTAACGTATAACGCCGAGTTATAACGTAAAGTGCCGAATTATAGTGCATAATGCCGATGTATATAATGCCGAATTATGACATCGGATTTGTAACGGCCGTATCATAGCCCCCAAGCTTAGCCTGACTATATTTTGATAAAGCAGGTTGAGCTTTTTTAGTTATAACTCGACGATTTGAGTTATAGGTATGGAGCCCCCAGATCAACTTACTTTATTAAAATAATGAATAATTTGAATTTCAGACGTGATTTGAAGTTAACGTGTAGTGGAAAGTGTAGTAGTCTTGTCATTGATTGTGCCTTTGATTTTTCCAATGTAATTTTGAACCGTTGATTTAATAGATGCAACGGTTGGGTTTTTCATGGAACCGAATAGTTAATTTGAATAGTTGCTGAGACGATTTTGATAAAAGTGAATTGGTTGGGTGAGAATATTGAGTTAGTTCACCGTTGTTTGGTGATTTGATTGAGTTTGATTGCGCATGTGCAAACGATGCGACTTTGAATTGAAGAGTTGTCGCGAATGGATCAGTGTTTGTACTTGTATGATATGTGATTGAGTTTGTTGACTGTTGATAGTCATAGTTCGGAATTGAAGATTGAGTTTGATTGCGCATGTGTAAATGATGCGACTATGAATTGAAGAATTATCGCGAATGGATAATTGATTAAAGATTGTCTTTGATTGCGCATGTGTAAACGATGCGACTTTGAATTGAAGAATTATCGCGAATGGATTATTGATTAAAGATTGTGTTTGATTGCGCATGTGTAAACGATGCGACTTTGAATTGAAGAATTATCGTGAATGGATAATTGATTGAAGATTGTTGATATAGATATGATGATAGTTGATATAGATTTGACAATGACTGATAATGATTGATATAAATCTGAAACTGAGATAATAGATATAGATTTAAAAATAGAAAAACAGATATAGGTCGGCGAATAGAGATAACAAATATAGGTTGGCAAATAGAGATGACAGATATAGATCGGCAAATAGAGATAACATGTAGATTGACAAATAGAGATAACAGATATAAATCTGCAAATAGAGATTACAGATATAGATCGGCAAATAGATATAACAGATGTAGATCGAAAAATCAGATATAGATCGGCAAATAGAGATAACTGATAAAGATCGACAAATAGAGATAACTGATAAAGATCGGCAAATAGAGATAACTGATATAAATCGGAAAGTAGAGATGATAGATATAGTTCGGCAAATAGATACAACAGATGTAGATCGGAAAATCAGATATAGATCAGCAAATAGAGATATCAGATATAAATTGGCAACTAGAGATAACTGATAAAGATTGACAAATAGAGATAATAGATGTAAATCAGAAAGTAGAGATGACAGATATAGATCAGAAAATTAGATAACAGATATAGATCGGCAAATAGGGATAACATATATAAATCGAAAAATAGAGATGACATATAGATCAGAAAAATAGAGATAACAGATATAGATCGTCAAATAGATATATCAGACATAAATTGAAAAATAGAGATGACAGATATAGATCGAAAAAATAGAGATAACAGATATAAGTTGAAAAATAGATACGACAGATATAGATCGGCAAATAGATATAACAGATATAGATTGACAAATAGGGATAACAGATATAAATCGAAATATTGAGATGATTGATATAAATCGGAAAACAAAGATGAATGATATAAATCGGATAATAGAGATGACTGTTATAGATCGACGAATAGAGATTTTTTATATAAATCGGCAGTTAGAGATGATTGATATAAATCGGACAATAGATATAACTAATATAAATTGGCAAATAGGGATAACAAATATAAATCAGAATATAGAGATGATTGATATAAATCAGAAAATAGAGATGACTGATATAAATCGGATAATAGAGATGACTGTTATAGATCGGCAAATAGAGATTTTTTATATAAACTGGCAAATAGAGATGACTGATATAAATTGAAAAATAGAGATGACAAATATAGATAGAAAAAACAGATATAGATCGACAAATAGATATAACAGATATAAATTGAAAAATCGAGATGACAGATATAGAACGGAAAAACAGATATAGATCGGCAAATAGATATACTAGAATTGAAAAATAGAGATGACAAATATTTATCGGAAAAACAGATATAGATCGACAAATAATTATACTAGAGATGATTTGAAAAAAAGAGATGACAGATATTTGATCAGAAAAACAAATATAGATCGGCAAATATATATACTAGAGTTGAATTGAAAAATAGGGATGACAGATATTGATCGAAAAAATAGATATAGATCGGCAAATAATTATACCAGAGATAATTTGAAAAATAGAGATAACAGATTTTTAATCGGAAAAACAGATATAGATTGGCAAATAAATATAACAGATATAAATTGAAAAATCGAGATGACAGATATATATGAGAAAAACAGATATAGATCGACAAATAGATATAACATATAAATTGGAAAATCAAGATGACAGATATAGATCAGAAAAACAGATATATATCGGCAAATAGATATACTAGAGTTGAATTGAAATATAGAGATGACAGATATTGATCGGAAAAACAGATATAGATCGGCAAATAATTATACCAGAGATGATTTGAAAAATAGAGATGACAGATATTTGATCGGAAAAACAGATATAGACCGGCAAATAGAAATACTAGAGTTGAATTGAAAAATAGAGATGACAGATATTGATCGGAAAAGCAGATATAGATCGGCAAATAAATATACCAGATGAATTGAAAAATAGAGATGACAGATATTGATCAGAAAAGTAGATATAGATCGACAAATAAATATACCAGAGATGATTTGAAAAATACAAAGATGACAGATAATGATCGAAAAAGCAGATATAGATCGGCAAATAAATATACCAGAGATGATTTGATAAATACAGAGATGACAGATAATGATCGGAAAAATAGATATAGATCGGCAAATAGATATACTAGAATTGAAAAAATAGATATGACATATATTGATCGGAAAAACAGATATAGATTGACAAATAATTATACTAGATGAATTGAAAAATAGAGATGACAGATATTGATCAGAAAAGCAGATATAGATCGGCAAATAAATATATCATAGATGATCTGAAAAATACAGAGATGACAGATAATGATCGGAAAAGCAGATATAGATCGGCAAATAAATATACCAGAGATGATTTGAAAAATACAGAGATGACAGATAATGATCGGAAAAACAGATATAGATCGGCCTTTTTCGGGCCTTAATGATTTACTATATGACCTTTGTTTACAAAGGTGCTGGTAAGTTTGAAACTATTGGAAGGAAATGGGGCCTATAGAAAGAAGGGTGTTTATTTCGAGGCCCCACGGTGGGCGCCAATTGTTCTTGTATGGATACCTGAAGGGAGAGCTCGGTCCCTGGGAGTCGACGCCGAGTTGTTATCTTCGGTGCCGACCTTTGAGCTTTGTGGAAGTCCGAGCTTTTCTCCAAGGATATGTTCAATTGCACAGAGCGTGAGCAAAGAACGAGGGGGGAGTGTACCTGCAAAGGCACTCCGAAACTTAAGTCAGTATTGAGAATTCAATGTATCCTTTGAAGATAAAATATCATACCTTTATAGGTGAGATAAAATAGGTCGGTTACGTTTCTATTGATTATCTGAATTGAAGAGCAATTAATAAGTTTTAATAAGTGATAATGTCTGGTCGGACGTTTTATTTCAGGATGTAGTCCATTGAGCCTGATTGTAACGTATAATGTCGAGTTATAACGTAAAGTGTCGAGTTATAGTGCATAATGCCGATGTATATAATGCCGAATTATGACATCAGATTTGTAACGACATCAAATACTTATACTCTCTGAATATTTTACTTAAATAAAAAATAACATATTAATTGACTTTAATACTTATTAATAATAACCAACTTATAGGGTTTATAGTCGAATTATAAGGTATAACGGAATTATACCGATCATATCACATTGCATCTTTCATTCTACCTTCATATTGAGCCTTGTTGGAAGGGAAGTTGGAGGCGGGAAGAGGAGACACGTGTGAAGCGCAACCATGTAAATGTTTCCGTGAGGAGCACGGGAGAAAAGACACCAGACCACTATCCGATCCAAGACAACATCTATAGGTATCATTTGAAGCAGACAGCAGACACGACTGACTGACCGACTTACTTAACAGCCAAAACAGTTTCCCTAAGACTACGAGTCCCTTGTTCCAAGTTGATACACACCAAACATAGAACAACATAGATAGAAGAAAGAACAGTAACGATAATCGGCCAATGAAGAAACAAAAAACAAAGCAAAACAGAACACGAACCTGCCTTCTTGCTGAATTTCCTTTTATAAAGAACGTGCAATTGTGATCTTTTGATATTTGAATTAGGTTTCCATGTGCAAGTCCAAGAAGAGCACCAACGCCGTACAACCAATGAACAGATTCAGAAATAAAAGTAGAACCCAACCTCGACGATCAACCTCCACTTCTTCTCCATCAGCACCACCACCCCTAAACACTAACTATCCTTCATCCTCCTCCGAAGTCGCCATCACCGAATCAACAAGTTACGTTTTCAACAACAAAGATAACAACGATTGGTCCAAATCCTATTCCATTTCAAGCAGCATCGCCTCCCTCTCCAGCCTCAAAAACACTCTCCCTGAGAACCCTCACATCTACGACATCGCCGAGATCGCTGCCGCAACCGCCAATTTCACCTCCGAATCCCACCGCCGCCTTTCCAATTCTTCGTGGCGATGCTCCCTTCGGGACAGAGATGTTGTTGTTTTTCAGCGCAAGTTTCGAAGCCTCATGGACATCCCGGAGCTCCGCCACCGTCTCGCGTTGATCTGCCGGAGCCACCACAGTAGTCTTGTCAAGCTCCTTGGTGCTTCCGTCTCGGGCAATTACATCTATCTGGTGTATGAATTTGTTCCCGGAGCCAGCCTCGCCGATTGCCTACGCAGCCGCCGGAACCCTAGCTTCACGAACTTGCCGACGTGGATTTCGAGGATGCAGATCGCATCCGATATCGCGCACGGACTCGATTATGTTCACAATTTCTCCGGCTCCGATTCCAGTGCCTGTGCTGGATCAGGATTCGTACATAACCACATCAAGAGCTCCAGCATCGTGGTGGCGGAGGCGGAGGACGGTGTCCTCCGAGGCAAGATCTGCCACTTCGGGACCTCTGATCTCTGCGGCGAGGCCGTTGATGGCGGCTCTGACGGCTCTATCGAGAAATTGCGGAGGTCCCGCAGCCGAACGGTGAAGTTTGAGGGGACGAGGGGGTACATGGCACCGGAATTTCAGATCACCGGCGTTGCGACGCAGAAGACTGACGTGTACGCGTTCGGAGTGGTGGTTCTGGAGCTGCTGAGCGGCGATGAGGCGTTGAGGTTCGAATTCGACGGCAATGACGGCGAGTCTTATCGGAGGGTGAGTGTGGTGGATTCGGCGAGGGTGATGGCGAAGGAGCACGGCGGGGCGAGGAAGTGGGTGGATAAGAGGCTTAGAGATTCGTTTCCTGTTGACGTGGCAGAGAAGATGATTCGGGTCGGGCTAGAATGTGTTGGAGAGAATCCGAATGAAAGACCCGATATGGGTCGGGTTGCAGTTGAAGTTTCCAAGTTGTATTTGGAATCACAGAAGTGGGCTGAGAAAATGGGAACCGATATTGACTTTACGGTCTCATTGGCGCCTCGGTGATTTTTTCGTTTTAATTTATTTTTCTTTTGAAAAAAGTGATTAATCTCCATTTTTTTATAATTATATTTGAGTTTTAAATTTTGGGTTTTTTTTTTTTTTTAAACTAATTGTGACATGGAGAGAAGTGCTGAATAGGTAAATGTACAGTTGTATATATACTTGTTTCTAACATAATGGTGACATAAAGGAGCAAGATTTTGTATAGTATATTATACATTATTATTTATACATATAGCCTATAGACTTTGGTTTATGATATTATAGACTCAAGTTTTTCTTTAATACATAAAAGTTAATTAAAAAATATTGGTCATCTTATATTCTTACCTATTAATAATAAAATCATGACATATTTGAGCAATTTTATCTAGAGAGCTAACCAACCAGGTTTTGCCTTTGAATGGAATGATTCTTCATTGCATGCTATGTTCAAATTTAATAAAAAAAAGAGTGCCGTTTGGGACACTAAACAGCGTTAACAAAGCTTGCCCCAGAGAAGACCATAACGATATGGGGAATGGATGATGATGTATTGGATTACAACGATATAATGGAGCTGGCCAATATAATTATTCTCTTAGCCGGATTTTTTTTTAAATAAATAAAATAAATATTTATTTATCAAAATATATAATTTGTAGTATTTTTATGAAAATTTATCATATTTCTTATCTCGTTTACAGTGTAAATAAAAAAAGAGTCTACGTATCTTGTTTACACTGTAAATGAGATAAAGCATGAAAATATTAGACGTGTTTATTTTGTTTACAGTCTCGACGAGATACGTGAAGAATTATGACATTTACAGTATAAAGAAGATACATTACGATAAATTTTCAACAATTATAAAAAGATGTGAAACCAAATTCTTCAAAAACATCTCACTTCTCTTCCATTTTTCTTCCGAAAAATTAGCCAAAATATCTAGTGGTGGTGGATATATGGTTGTAAGTATGTTTCCCAATTGCCATATGAGAAACAGTGACACTGGGGTCATATTTGAGTGTGATAATACCATTCTGTTGTGCACCTGGCGAGTTAGCTCTTTATCCGAGCTAAATAGTCTGATATTGAGTAACGTTGGTGGTAGCGAGAGAAAAGAGATAGAAAGGGCGGGGTATAAGTTGCTAGCACTGATGGAAAATGAAGTTTTTTGTTTTCGTTTGTTTTGACTCCATGGCGACGAGCATGTGCGCCTCATGTTTGACATCCATAGGAGAATCATAGTGGAACAAGTTATGGAACATTCTGCGGAGGTCGGTGATATTGGCGGCGGTGGATCTGACCACTCAGATTTTGTATAGGACGACTGATGAGCAGATAATTTATACGTTTTTTGGCATTGTTTTTAGGTAGTTTTTAGTATGTTTTAGTTAGTTTTTATTATATTTTTATTAGTTTTTAAATAAAAATCACATTTCTGGACATTACTATAAGTTTGTGTGTTTTTCTGTGATTTCAGGTATTTTCTGGCTGAAATTGAGGGACCTGAGCAAAAATCTAATTCAGAGGCTGAAAAAGGACTGCAGATGCTGATGGATTTTCTAGAGGGGATTTTGGAGATTAGGTTTTCGGTATTTGTGTCCCTTTGGGTTTTCCTTGGGGTTTTCCTTATTTTATTATATGTATATATTGCTATGCTCGAACCGGTTACCTTCGCAGCCGGATTTTGAGTCTTGATATTCCTGTTTTTGATACTCTTTATATATATGATCTTGCGTTAGCTTATCCTTTGCTCGTTGTGTTAGTGATCGGAGTGTTGCGCTTTCGAGTTGCGGTTTTTGTTTACCCCTTTTTTTTTTACAAGGCTCCTAGTTATAATCAATCATTCATACTACTATACGTACTAAATTTTTGTTTTAGAGGTCGTAATACCTTGCCATCTCTGAATTATGACTTAAGCATAAGTCTCTGTATGGTAGGGTGTTACATCCTGCACTCAAAGTGAATTTTCTGGAGCTACAGAAGCCCAATTGGCGCGCTCTCAATTGCGTTGGAAAGTAGACATCCTGGGCTTTCCAGCAATATATAATAGTTCATACTTTGCCTGATATTTGATGGCCCAAACCGGCGTTCCAAGTCAGCATAAAAATTATGGCGTCTAAACGCCAGAACTGGCATAAAAGCTGGAGTTAAACGCCCAAACTGGCACCCAAGCTGGCGTTTAAATCCAAGAAAAGTCTCTACATATGAAAGCTTCAATGCTCAGCCCAAGCACACACCAAGTGGGCCCGAAAGTGGATTTCTGCATCATTTACTTATTTCTGTAAACCCTAGGTCACTAATTCTCTATAAATAGGACCTTTTGCTATTGTATTTTCATCTTAGTTATTCTGGTTCCCCCTCTGGGGCCGAAGCCAATGAACACTATTTTCACTTATATATTTTCAACGGTGGAGTTTCTACACACCATAGATTAAGGTGTGAGCTCTACTGTTCCTCATGAATTAATGCAAAGTACTATTATTTTTCTATTCAACTCAAGTCTATTTCTTCTCCAAGATATTCATTCACACTCAAGAACATGATGAATGTGATGATTATGTGACACTCACCACCATTCTCACCTATAAACGCGTGCCTGACAACCACTTCCGTTCTACATGCAAACAAGCTTGAATGTGTATCTCTTGGGTTTCTAATCTAAGATTAGAACCTTCGTGGTATAGGCTAGAATTATTGGCGGCCATTCCTGAGATCCAGAAAGTCTAAACCTTGTCTGTGGTATTCCGAGTAGGATCCGGGAAGGGATGACTGTGATGAGCTTCAAACTCGCGAGTGTTGGGCGTAGTGACAGACGCAAAAGGATCAATGGATCCTATTCCAACATGATCGAGAACCGACAGATGATTAGCCGTGCGGTGACAGCGCATTTGGACCATTTTCACTGAGAGGATGGGAGGTAGCCGTTGACAACGGTGAAACCCAACATACAGCTTGCCATGGAAAGGAGTATGAATGATTGGATGAAGGCAATAGGAAAGCAGAGGTTCAGGAGGAACAAAGCATCTTCATACGCTTATCTGAAATTCTCACCAATGAATTACATAAGTATCTATATCTTATTTTATATTTTATTCATCTTTTAATTATCAATTCTCCATAACCATTTGAATCCGCCTGACTGAGATTTACAAGATGACCATAGCTTGCTTCAAGCCGACAATCTCCGTGGGATCGACCCTTACTCACGTAAGGTTTATTACTTGGACGACCCAATGCACTTGCTGGTTAGTTGTGCGGAGTTGTGATAAAGAGTTGAGATTACAATTATGCATACCAAGTTGTTGGCGCCATTGATGATCACAATTTCGTGCACCAAGTTTTTCGCGCCGTTGCCAGGGATTGTTCGAGTTTGGACAACTGACGGTTCATCTTGTTGCTTAGATTAGGTAACTTTATTTTATTTTTATTCTT